>NW_022631071.1:8043584-8102009 GCF_010015895.1 Lontra canadensis
GGAGCCCAACATGGGGCTTGATCTCAGGACCCTGAGATCATGACCTGAGTTGAAATTAAGAGTTGGATCCTCAACTGACTGAGCCACAGGCACCCCAGTGGTTCTTTAATTATAATCTAAAGGAAGGTGATATGATTTGAGATACTCTGTCTGGTCTTGGAAGACTAAGACATTGGAATAATTATTTGTAGACTTAAACTTTTTTTAAAACTATGAAAATATAATTTTTTTAAAAAAAATTAATTTTCAGTGTAATAGTATTCATTGTTTTTGCACCACACCCAGTGTTGCATGCAATCCGTGCCCTCTCCAATACCCACCATCTGGTTCCCCCAACCTCCCACCCCCCGCCCTTTCAAACCCCTCAGATTGTTTTTCAGAGTCCATAGTCTCTCATGGTTCACCTCCCCTTCATACTGAAACAATGTCCTGGGTAATTCAAACATAAATGTGTTAATTGCTTGGATATTTTACAGAAAACAATCTTAGAAAGGAATTTGGTGATTATAATTATATGGACAGTTGCCTTAAATACTTTTGCAATAAACATGCAATGTCCATTTGAGGCTAGGATCCTGGTACCTATACCTGTTTTGAAAGCATACGCAGAACTACAGTTGTATTAGTTGCATTATTAGCTCCACATTCTGTTTTGTTCCATAATTATGTTTTATGCAGCTCTTAACCTCATGTGTGATTAATGATAATTCTGTCTTTTTTAATCCTTATTCCTTATTTACCCACTTATTATAGAAACCTAGTGGGAACTGGATGGTGACATTTGTCTTGAAATTATCTGATTTACTAATCATACCAGGTTCCAAATGGTGCCTCAATGTCTGGGAGAATGAATATCTCCAGATTGTTTCAACCACCTCCCCAAGGTTTAAAGAAACTCCTGACCTTCCTTTCACATGTTTATTTCCTTCCCCAAACATATATAAGGAAACCCTAGATTTGACAGGACAAGGCAGCTTTGGGAATGATCCTGTTCCTTCTCCTTGGACTACACTTCTGATAATAAACTTTCTTTGCTTCAAAACCAGTGTCAGACATTGGCTAACTGCATCAGGTGCATGGACAGGTTTGACTACAGTAACACAATGACTGGAATATTTCCAAGCATATAATTATAAGAATCCTCATTTTTTAAAAAGATTTATTTATTTATTTATTTATTTATTTATTTGAGACAGAGGGACAGAGAGAGAGAGAGAGAGAGAAAGAGAGAGAGAGCACACACAAACAGGGAGTGGCAGTCACAAGGAGAAGACGATTCCTGCTGAACAAAAAGCCCGATGTGGGACTCAATTCCAGGACCTTGGGGTCATGACCTGAGCTGAAGGCTGATGTTTAACTGATTGAGCCACCCCAGTGTCTCAGGACTCCTTCATTTTAAACAGAGAAATCTACATTCTTTTCAGAACAATCTCTTATTTTTTCTAAGCAATTCATTTTTGTTGGAATATATCCTCTGCTCAGATCAGTATTCTATATTTAAAGAGTTGTAACTGTGTGCTGAGATGTGCATGGATTAAACATTATGTTGACAATGTTTTGTTTTGTTTTGTTTCTCTTCTGGAGAAATTTGGGCAATGGGACATATAGGTTCACTAGTAATCTGAAATCAAGTTTTTTTAAACTAAAATCACAAAGAGGCCAATACAATTTGTTGATAAAAAACTATAAATAAGAATTATAAGGAAACATCCTCAACCTGATAAAGGTCAAGAATGAAATAAGCACAGCTAATATCATATTTAATGACGAAAGAACAAATACTTTCTTCCTAAGATAAAATATATACTTATCTCTTTTAACATTTAGCATTACACTGGAAATTCTAGATAGAACAATTAGGTAAGAAAAAGAAATAAACAACATTTGGCTTAGAAAGGAAGAAGAACTACCACTTCTATGTGAAGATGACTGGGTCTTATATATAGAAAATCCTAAGTGAATTTCTATACAGTAACAAAGGCAATCCAAAAATAACATTAAGAGAATGATTTAACTTATAATAAGATTTAAATTATAAAATATTTAGGAATAAATATAGCAAAGAAGCACAACACTTGTATAGTAGAAAATGAAAACATTGCTGAAATAAATTAGATAAGTTCAAAATAAATGGAAAGATATTTGTGTTCATAGTTAAGAACACTTAATATTGTTAAAATGACAAAACTATTCAAACCAATCTACACATGCAATGTAATAACTATTATAATTCTAACTGCATAATTTTGAGAGGTGATCCTAAAAATCATATGAGAATACATAGAATCTAGAATAGCCTGAACAGTCTTGAATAAAAAGATATGGGAGAACTAGGAAAGATGGAAGAAGAATAGGGCATCACCATTTCATCTGGTCCCTTGAATTCAGCTAGATATCTATCAAATCATTCTGAACACCTGTGAATTCAACCTGAGGTATAAGAAAAGAATCACAATTCTACAAATAGAAAAGTGACCACTTTTTGCAAGGTAGAAGGTGCAGAGAAGTGAATTTGGGGGATATATTGGAAGATAAACTGCAGGATAAAAGAATGAGCTTTCATAAGCTGGCTACTGGAAAGTGATACAGCAACAGAGCACAAAATCAGAACTTTCAAAAGACTTTTCCTGTGAGGAACATCCCTACTTAAAAGGTGTCCAGGTGGTGAAGATGGCAGAATCATAGGTGGGAGAGTGTTGTCTCAGGATCCCTGGAGTCACAGAAGGAGTAAGGGTGCCTGAGAGGGGCAGGGTTCCCAGGCATTCAAACAGGGAAGCTGGTTGTGACCAGTGAGCCTAAACGGGGGCTTTCAGCTAGGTGTTGCCATAACCCATGAACCAGGGCATGATCAGGTGACAGTTATCCAAGCAGGGGCCTCACAAGTAGCAGAACTGCTGGGAGGCCCCCCTCCCTCCTCCAGGAGGAGCTGTCCAGCGTGCACATGATCTGGCAAATGCTCCTGGATATGGGGTCCAGGAAAGAGGAAAACCCTTCCCATAGGAGGAGCAGTGCAGGGGCATGCTTGATCAGGCAACCACTCCCATGGCAGGCGTCCAGAGAGTAGCGAGGAACTGGTGAGACACCTCACTGCCCAATCCCATGGGAGGATTGGTGTGGGTGTGCACCTCAGCAGTCTTTGGAGTTTGACACATAAAAAGATGCTTGACTACTTTTCCCTGAAGGTGCACTAAGGATGAGGGATGCAATCACTGTGCTCCGTGGCTGGAGATAGATTTCCTGATATTTTTTGTGTTTTGTTTTTCTTCCTCCAAAGTGGGCTGGAAAGATGTCATGGAATAAAAGTCACATAGAGCAACCTGAAGCAACTTACACTGAGACCAGCCCCCTGACAAGGGGCAGTACAACTCTGCCCAGGTGAAAACACCTGAGAATCAGTGCAACAGGCCCCTCCAATGAAGGACCAGCAGGGAACATCAGTCGAATACCAAATTTATGGATCACTCAGAAATGAAAAACTCCTGCACTAGAGGAAAACAATATATAGAATTTAAAGATTTTTTTTCTTGCATCTTTAGTCTTTCAGTTTAAAATTTTCTTTTTTTTATTTTTTTACCTCATTTCAACTAGTTTCTCATTTGATCAAATCTGTTTTTAAGCCGTTTTTTGATTTTCATTTTACATTCTCATTTTATAGATATATTCTTCATTTTTGGCTACCTTTCACTGTATTCAATTATATATATATATATATATATATATATATATATATATATACACACACACACATACATACATACATATACACACACACATATGTATTTTTTTCTTTCTTTTGTAAATAAAATCTTTAATAAAATAAAATAAAATTTTGGAATCTGCAGTCTTCTAAAACAAACTGACAAAAATATACCCAGGACCAAGTAACTCACCCTGTTTTGTTCATGTAGGCAATTAAATTCTCTCCCCCAACTTTTTTTTTTCCTTTTTTGGTTTCTGATCTCCTCATATTTTTCTACTGTGTATTTTGTTGTGATCGTGTTAGATATTTTGATTCTATTCTCTCATTCATCTATTATTTTCTGGACAGAATGAGTAGAAGGAGAAATTCACATCAAAGGAAAGAACCAGAGATAATACACTCTGCCATAGATCTAATCAATATGGATATTAGTAAAAAGTCAGAAATTGAATTCAGAATAAAGACTATAAGGTTACTAGCTGGGCTTTAAAAAAAAGCATAAAAATAACTGGAGAATTTCTTAGTGCAGAAATAAAATCTAGTTAGGTCAAAATTAAAAATGCTTTAAACAAGATGCAGTCTGAGAAGGATGCTCTAACAGCTAGGGTAAATGAGGCAGATGATAGAGTCAGTGACATAGAAGATAAAATGATAGAAAGGAAGGTGAGGAAATGGGAAAACAAAAATAAAAACAAAACAAAACAAAAAAACTAATGGACCATGAAGAGAAGCTTAGACAAATCAACAATACCATAAAGTGAAACAATGTTAGAATTATTTGGATCTCAGAGGAAAAATAATCAGGGAAGTAAACAGGTGTTCAAGTCCAGGAGGTACAGAGAATCCCCTCCAAAATCAATAAAAATAGGTCAACACCTCAACATATAATAATGAATCTTGTAAATTTCAGAGATAAAGACAAAATCCTGAAAGAAGCTTGAAATAAGAACTCCTTAACCTACAAGGGTAGGAACATTAGACTGGCAGCAGACCTAACTACAGAGACTTGGCAGGCCAGAAAGGGCTGGGATGATATATTTAGGGTACTAAATTAGAAATACATACAGCCAAGAATACTTCATCCAGCAAGGTGGTCATTCAAAATAGAAGGAAAGATAAAGAGCTTCCAGGGCCAATAGAAACTAAGAGACCCTGTGATCACTAAACCAGCCTTACAAGAAACACTAAAGAGGATCCTGTAAAGAAAGAGAGAGTCCAAAAATAACATAGACCATAAAGAAACAATCTACAGAAACAAGGCCTTTACAGGTGATACAATGGCACTAAATTCATATCTTTCAACAGTTACTCTGACTGTAAATGGGCTAAATGATCCAATCAAAAGGCACAGTGTATCATATTGGATTAAAAAGCAAGGCCCATCCATATGTTGTCTACAAGAGACTCATTTTAGATCCAACAACACCTCCACATCAAAAATGAGGGGGTAGAGAAAAAAATATCATGCTAATGGATATTAAAGGAAAGCTGAGGTAGCAATCCTCTTATAAGACCAATTAAATTTAAACCAAAGACTGTAGGAAAGGATGAAGAGGGACACTATATCATACTTAGAGGATCTATCCATTAAGAAAATCTAACAATTATAAATATGTATTCTCCTAACTTGGGAACAGCCAATTATATAAACCAATTAACAACAAAATTAAAGAAAAATATTGATAATAATACAATAATAGTAGGGGACTTCAACACCCTACTGACAGCAATGGACAGATCATCTAAGCAGAACACCAGTAAAGAAACAGGGGCTTTGAATGACACACTGGACCGTATGGATTCCACAGTTATATACAGAGCAGAGCATTCCATCCTAAAGCAATAGAACACACATTCTTCTCAAGTGCATATGGAACATTCTCCAGAAGAGACTACATATTGGGTCCCAAATCAGGCCTTAAATGGTACCAAGAAACTGGGACTTTTCTCTACATGTTTTCAGACCATAGTGCTTTGAAAGTTGAATTGAATCACAAGAGGAAATTTGGGAAAAACTCAAATACACGGAGGTTAAATAGCATCTTACTAAAGAATGAATGGGTCAACCAGGAAATTAAAGAAATATTTAAAAAATCACAGAAACAAATGAAAATGAGAACACAACTGCTCAAGATCTTTGGGATGCAGCAAAAATGGTCCTAAGAGGGAAATACTTAGCAAAAAGCCTTTCTCAAAATATTAGAAAAGTCACAAAAGCAAATCTCACCTTACATCTAAAGGAGCAGAAGTAAGAACAGCGAATAAAGCCTAAACCCAGTAGAAGAGAAAGAATAATGATTGGTGCAGAAATTAAAGAAATAGAAACCAAAAGTGCAGTAGAACAAATCAAACAACCCTAGAAGTTGGTTTGTTAAAAGAATTAAAACAAAAACAAAACAAAACAAAAAACCTAGATAGACTTTTCCAAAAGAAAAGGGAAAGGACTCAAATTAATAAAATCATGTATGAAGAGATAGAAGAGATCATGACCAACACCAAAGAAATACAATATTTATTTATTTATTTATTTATTATTTATTATTTATTTATTTATTTGACAGATAAAGATCACAAGTAGGCAGAGAGGCAGGCAGAGAGAGAGAGAGGAGGAGGCAGGTTCCCTGCTGAGCAGAGAGCCCGATGTGGGGCTCAATCTCAGGACCCTGGGATCATGACCTGAGCTGAAGGCAGAGGCTTCAAACCACTGAGCCACCCAGGTGCCCATGTAAGGCTTTTGTTTTACCTTGAAGTTCTTAATCCAAATGCAGAGATCTGTGTAAAATAGGGATATTTTAATATTTTTTATAATTTGTTAGTCAATTGACCAAACATCATGCATCACAAATCAGTCCTTTTTTCTAGTGATGTAGGAGGCCCTTGTCATCATATTTTTTATCCTCATTCACACACTTTTTTTTTGAAATGCTATTTTTTTCTGGGGATATATATTTTTAAACCTTTGACCATATTATGTTTTGTTATTATAATAACATCTGGGGTTCAATCCCAGGACACTGGGACCATGACCTGAGCCGAAGGCAGAGGCTTTAACCCAGTGAGCCACCAGGCGCCCCCAAAGAAATACAATTTTAACAACACAGTATAAGCAAATATATGCGGACAAATTTGGCAATCCAAAAAAATGGTTGCATTCCTGGAAACTTATACACTACCAAACTTGAAACAGGAAGAATTAGAAAAACCTGAACAGACACATAATCAGAAGGAAATTGAAGCAGTAATCAAAAATCTCCCAACATACAATAGTCCAGGGACAGATAGCTTCACCAGGGAATTCTACCAAACATCTAAAGAAGAACTAATACCTATTCTTCTTAAGCTGTTTCAAAAAAATAGAAATGGAAAGAAAAATTTAAAACTCATTATATGAGGCAAGCACTTCCTTGAACAGAAAATCATACAAAGACCCCAACAAAAAGAAGAATTACTGGTCAATATTCCTGATGGACATGGATTACAAAATTCTCACAGAGATCTTGGCCAATAGGTTCCAACAGTATATTGGAAGGATTATTCACCATGACCAACTGGGATTTATTCCTGGGTGGCAAGTGTGGTTCAATGGGATACAATACTAAAAGAAAGGGAAAGAACTATATGATCTTCTCATTTGATGCAGAAAATTATTTGACAAAATACAGAATTCTTTCTTGATAGAAACTCTTCACAATGTACAATGTACAATAATGGGAACATACATCAATAAAAGACATCTACGAAAAGCCCACAGTAAATACCATTCTCTGTTGGGGAAAAACTAAGAGCTTTCACCCTAAGGTCACAAACATGGCAGGGATGTCTAATGTCACCACTGTTGTTCAACACTGTACTACATGTCCTAGGCTCAGAAAGCAGACGAGAAAGAAAGAAAGAGAGAAAGAGAGAAAGAAAGAAAGAAAGAAAGAAAGAAAGAAAAGGTATTCAAATTGGCAAAGAAGTCAAATTCTCACTCTTTGCAGATGACATGGTACTGTGGAAAACCCAAAAGACTTCACCCCCAAATTACTAGAACTCATACAGCAATTCAGCAACATGACAGAATATAAAGTCAATAAACAGAAATCAGGTGCATTTCTATGCACTAACAACGAGACAGAAGAAGGAGAAATTGAGGCATCATTCCATTTACAATTGAGCCAAAACCCATAAGATACCTAGGAATAAACCTAACAAAAGTGGTAAAGGATCTGTCCTGTAACTACTAGAGAACAGTTACAAAAGAAATTGAGGAAGACAAAAAGAAATGGAAAAGCATTCCATACTCATAGATTGGAAGAATAAATACAGTTAAAATGTCTATGCTACCCAGAAAAATCTACATGCTTGACTTCAAACTACATGAAAAAAAAACTGTAATCATCAAGACAGATGGTATTGGCACAAAACCAGACATAAAGATCAGTAGAATAGAAGAGGCACCACAGAAATCGACCCTCAACTCTATGGTCAACTAATCTTTGATAAATCAGGAAAAAAAATCCAATGTTAAGAAGACAAACCTTCAGGAAATGACACTGTAAAAATTGGACAAACACATGCAGATGAATTAAATTGAACCATTCTTTTACACCATGCACAATGATATACTCAAAATGGATGAAAGACCTCAATTTGAGACAGGAATCCATCAAAATCCTAGAGAACATAGGCAGTAACCTCTTTACCATCAGCCACGGCAACTTGTTTCAAGGCATGTCTCCAAATGCAAGAGAAACAAGAGCAAAAATGAACTTTTGGAGCTTCATCAAGATAAAAACTTCTGCACAGCAAAGAAAACAGTCAACAAAACTAAGAGCCAACCCACATAATGGGAGAAGATATTCACAAATGACTTTCAGATAAAGGGCTGGTATCCACGATCTATAAAGAACTTCTCAAATAATCCTGTCAAAATAATGGACAGAAGATATGAACAGACACTTCTCCAATGAAGTCATACAAATGACTAACAGACACATGAAAAAATGTTGAACATCATTAGCCATCAGGGAAATACAAATCAAAACCACAATGAGATACCACCTTACACAGTTAGAATGCAAAAATTAACAAGGCAGGAAACAAGTGTTGGAGAGGATGTGGAAAAAGGAGAACCTTCTTACACTGTTGATGGGAATACAAGCTGGTACAGCCACTCTAGAAAAAAGTATGGAGGTTCCTCAAGATGTTAAAAATAGAACTATTCTATGACACAGCAATTGCACTACTGGGTATTTATCACAAAGATAGAGATGCAGTGAAAAGAAGGGGCACATGCCCCCAAGATTCATAGCAGCAATGTCCACAATAGCCATTCTGTGGAATGAACCAAGATGCCATTCAACAGATAAATGAATAAAGAAGATGTGGTTCATATATACAATGGATTATTACTCAGCCATCAGAAAGGATGAATATCCACCATTTTCACCAACATAGATGGAACTGGAAGGGATTATGCTAATTGAAATAAGTCAAACAGAGAAAGACAATTATATAAGGTTTCACTCATATGTGGAACATAAGGAATAGCAGTGAGGACAATAGAGGAAGGGAGGGAAAACTGAATGGAAAGAAATCAGAGAAGGAAACAAACCATGAGAGACTCTGAACCCTGGGAAACAAACTGAAGTTTACAAAAGGGAGACGGTGGTGGGATGGGGTAACCATTTGATGAGTATTAAGCAGGGCACATTTTGTGATGAGCAAATAACCAACTAATGAATCATTGAACAATACATCAAAAACTAATGATGTACTATATGTTTGCTAACTGAAAATAATAAAGAATTTTTTTAAAAGTTCTTCAGAGGTAATTCCCTGTCAGCAATATAATTTCCAGCTTTATAATTTTTAGGAAATATTTTTTATACTTACCTTAAATATTAATATAGTACTTCAAATTGAGTGAAAAAAATGGGAATGAAAATTAGCAGGTGAAACTACAGTGTACAATCGAGTTTAGGATATTTTAGTAAAAAGAAATGCAGGTGCTGGTTTAGATGAAAGGACCGTCAATTTAATAGTCATAGTAAGGAGAATTGCCAATATGATAATGAACAGAATCATCAATTTAAAGCCATCAGTGACATTTCCTGTTGTTGTTAACCAAATTAATTGCCTTTTTTGTCAAATGAATTTCTTATAAGAGAAATGTTACAAGAAAGTCTTTTTGGGTAAAAAATGTTTTGATATTTAAAAACTTCTGCTTAGACAATTTGTTTTGAAATAAGAATAGTGTTCAGATGATTGAGGTGAGAAATATTAACAAAAGCTCCACATGAAATATCATACAATTTATGGGATTTTGAGGTCTGTGGAAAATCCATATACTTTTTAAAGATTTTATTTATTTATTTGATAGAGAGAGACCACAAGTAGGCAGAGAGGCAGGCAGAGAGAGAGAGAGGAAGTAGGCTCCCCGCTGAGCAGAGAGCTCGACGTGGGGCTTGATCCCAGGACCCTGGAATCACAACCTGAGCTGAAGGCAAAGGCTTTAACCCACTGAGCCACCCAGGTGCCCTGAAAATCCATATTTTAAATAAAGGGATTATAATATTAGAAACTATTTTCTAACATTCAAAGGCACAGAATTGTGGACAATAAAATGATCATTATTTTAAAAAGCCATATTCATAACTATATTCAAAATTGTTACTTAGCAGCACCATCAAAATAAAGAAATAAACCAAAATCAAATTAAAAGTAGAATATCATTTTATAATAATAAGACTGTCTACATTATGAAAATAAAATTGATACAAGAATTACATTAAAAGTAAAAGGCAAAGGTATGTATTTTCTGAGCACTTAATCTCATAAGTACTAATATATTCAAATTATCATTTTTTTCTGTTAGCTTACTGAAAATGCATTTCATTACTGTATGATGAAATAAAGAATACGATGTTTAGATTCAGAATTTAATAGGAAAAATTGGTGATAAATAAATAATTGGAAACGAAATTTTATGTAAGTATTAATATTACTTTATATTATATTTAGCTACACCTTACTTAAAACATTTTCATAAGTTTATGCAATAAAAATGATATCATTCACAAATCCTATCAATATGCTAACTCAAAGAGTAAGATAAACATCCATGGACCAATATCAAGCATTAAAGATTTAACTTATTTTTAAGATTTATTTATTTATATTAAGTAGAGAGAGAGAGAGAGAGAGTGAGAGAGAGAGCAAGTCAGTAGTGAGAGGGTCAAAGGGACAGAATCTTCAGTCTCTCCACTGAGCAGGGACCCCAACTTGGTTGATGCCATGACTCATGAGATAACAATCTGAAATCAAATCGAGAGTTGGACTCTTAACTGACTGAGCTACCCAGTGCCCCCAATCTTTTTAATACTGCAAATTATATATCTTTATTAGTTTCTCTTTTTTGTTCAAATCCACTTTGCAAATTCTGTGTACCTACAAATAGTTTCATAGTTCTTTCAGGAATTCCATGAAAATCATTTCTTGATAAACCAGATGCATTTATAAGAGGAAGTGTTGGAAATGTGAAAATGCAAATCTGATTTTTCATTAGCTGGAAAGTTATCCTTAAGGATTTAAATAGAACACAGACACATTACCAAAGCAATTATTGTTTACATAGCTACTCAAATCTTAACATAGACCAGTTCTAAATTGCTTTATACTCAATAGTATACATTATTGGTCACAATTATGGAACATCAGAGGCAATCTAGCATTGTATATAATTATTGTATATCCATGGCACTTTACAACAAAGCCAGGAGCCTCTTGAACTAAATCTCTTTCACTTCTGCTGCCTAATTCTATTTAAGTGGTTCATTACATATGTAATAGAGAAAAAAAAAAGATTAGATGTTATAATAACAAATGTTTCATTCACAGATCAAAATTCAATATAGATGATTTGAGAATACATTAAAAGTATTGCAGAGGCTACTTTGTTTAAGGTGTCAATGTTCATGGTCAACAGTATCAATCAAATAGAAAAGGAAATTGTGATTTTTAACTTATTTTCATCATTTTTAAAAGATTTTATTTATTTATTTGACAGATAGATCATAAGTAGGCAGAGAGGAAGGCAGAGAGAGGAAGGGAAGCAGGCTCCCTGCTGAGCAGAGAGCCCGATGTAGGACTCGATCCCAGGACCCTGGGATCATGACCTGAGACAAAGGCAGAAGCTTTAACCCACAGAGCCAACAAGGTGCCCCTTATTTTCATCTATTAAAATACACATAAATATTACCACTTACCAGGGTATCTTTAAGTTACAAAGATCTTACATTTAGTCTTCAATGTGTTCATATAGTATATCAGCAACTCTTTGTTAAATCTATATATGACACTTTAAAATTATTTTCTTCAGGGTGCCTGGGTGGCTCAGTGTGTTAAAACCTCTGTCTCTGGCTCAGGTCATGAACTCAGGGTCCTGGGATTGAGACTCACATCAGGCTCTCTGCTCAGTGGGGAGTCTGCTTCCCCACCCCCAACCCCCAGGTGCATCTCTGCCTACTTGTGATCTCTGTCTGTCAAATAAATAAACAAAATCTTTAAAAAATGCAAATATTTATTTTTATTAGGTCAGTGACTTCATTTTTTTATTCTTTTAATTTATTTTCAGCATAACAGTATTCATTGTTTTTGCACCACACCCAGTGCTCCATGCAATCCCTGCCCTCTCCAATACCCACTACCTGGATCCCCCAACCTCCCACCCACCGCCATTTCAAAACCCTCAGATGGATTTTCAGAGTCCATAGTCTCTCATGGTTCACCTCCCCTTCCAATTTCCCTCAACTCCCTTCTCCTCTCCATCTCCCCCTTGTCCTCCATGCTATTTGTTATTCTCCACAATTAAGTGAAACCATATGATAATTGACTCTCTCTGCTTGACTTATTTCACTCAGCATAGTCTCTTCCAGTCCTGTCCATGTTGCTACAAAAGTTGGGTATTCATCCTTTCTAAAGGAGGCATAATACTCCATAGTGTATATGGACCACATCTTCCTTATCCATTCTTAAGAATGCTTGGATCAACCAAGAGATCAAAGAAGAACTGAAACAATTCATGGAAACCAATGAAAATGAAGATACTTTGGTCCAAAACCTATGGGATACAGCAAAGGCAGTCCTAAGGGGGAAATACATAGCCATCCAAGCCTCCCTCAAAAAATTGAAATATCCAGAAAACACCAGCTGTCTCTACACCTTAAAGAACTGGAGAATCAACAACATATCAAACCAACTCCACACATAAGAAGGGAAATCATCAAGATTAGAGCTGAGATCAATGAGGTAGAAACCAGAGATACAGTAGAACATATCAATGAAACTAGAAGCTGGTTTTTTGAAAGAATCAATAAGATCGATAAACCACTGGCCACATTAATCCAAAAGAAAAGAGAGAAAGCCCCAATTAATAAAATTATGAATGAAAAGGGAGAGTTCACAACTAACACCAAGGAAGTAGAAACAATCATCAGAAGTTATTATCAAGAGTTATATGCCAATAAGCTAAGCAACCTAGATGAAATGGATGCATTCCTGGAAAACTATAAACTCCCAAAATTGAAACAGGAAGAAATTGACCACCTGAATAGACAGATATCTAGTAAAGAGATTGAAGCAGTGATCAAAAACCTCCCAAAAAACAAGAGCCCAGGACCTGATGGATTCCCTGGGGAATTCTACCAAACTTTCAAAGAATAAATAACACATATTCTCCTGAAGCTGTTTCAAAAAAATTGAAGCAGAAGGAAAATTTCCAGACTCTTTATATGAAGCCAGCATTACCTTGATCCCCAAACCAGGCAAAGACCCTACCAAAAAGGAGAATTTCAGACGAATATCAATGATGAATATGGATGTTAAGATTCTCAACAAGATCCTAGCAAACAGGATCCAACAGCACATTAAAAAGATTATCCACTGTGACCAGGTCGGATTCATCCCTGGGCTACAAGGATGGTTCAACATTAGCAAATCAATCAATGTGATAGAACAAATTAATAAGAAAAGAGAGAAGAACCACATGATCCTCTCAATTGATGCAGAAAAAGCATTTGAAGAAATCCAGCATCCGTTCCTGATTAAAACACTTCAAAGTATAGGGATAGAGGGAACATTCATGAACTTCATAAAACCTATCTATGAAAGACCCACAGCAAATATCATCCTCAATGGGAAAGAGCTTGCAGCCTTCCCGTTGAGATCAGGAACATGACAAGGAAGCCCACTCTCACCACTCTTGTTCAACATAGTATTAGAAGACTATGGACTCTGAAAAACAACCTGAGGGTTTTGAAGGGGCGGGGGGTGGGAGGTTGGAGGATCCAGGTGGTGGGTATTGGAGAGGGCACGGATTGCATGGAGCACTGGGTGTGGTGCAAAAATTATGAATACTGTTATGCTGAAAAATTAAAAAAATTAAAAAAAAAAGAAGTCCTAGCAACAGCAATCAGACAACAAAGAGAAATAAAAGGTATCCAAACTGGCAATAAAGAAGTCAAACTCTCTTTCTTCGCAGATGACATGATTCTTTATATGGAAAACCCAAAAGACTCCACCCCCAGACTACTAGAACTCATACAACAATTCAGCAACGTGGCAGGATACAAAGTCAATATACAGAAATCAGTGGCTTTCTTATACACTAACAATGAGAATACAGAAAGGGAAATTAGAGAATCGATTCCATTTACTATAGCACCAAGAACCATAAGATACCTGGGAATAAACCTAACCAAGGAGGTAAAGGATCTGTACTCGAGGAACTGCAGAACACTCATGAAAGAAATTGAAGAAGACACAAAAAGATGGAAGACCATTCCATGCTCTTGGATCAGAAGAATAAACATTGTTAAAATGTCTATACTGCCTAGAGCAATCTATACTTTTAATGCCATTCCAATCAAAATTCCACCAGTATTTTTCAAAGAGCTGGAGCAAATAATCCAAAAATTTGTATGGAATCAGAAGAGACCCCGAATCGCTAAGGAAATGTTGAAAAACAAACAAACAAAAAAAACTGGGGGCATCATGTTACCTGATTTCAAGCTTTTCTACAAAGCTGTGATCACCAAGAGAGCATGGTACTGGCATAAAAACAGACACATAGTCCAGTAAAACAGAGTAGAGAGCCCAGATATGGACCTTCAATTCTATGGACAAATAATTTTCGACAAAACAGGAAAAAATATACAGTGGAAAAAGACAGTCTCTTCAATAAATGGTGCTGGGAAAACTGGACTGCTATATGTAGAAGAATGAAACTCGACCATTCTCCTACACTGTACACAAAGATAAACTCAAAATGGATAAAAGGCCTCACTGTGAGACAGGAATCCATCAGAATCCTAGAGGAGAATAGAGGCGGTAACCTCTTCGATATCAGCCACAGCAACTTCTTTCAAGATATGTCTCCAAAGGCAAAGGTAACAAAAGCGAAGATGAACTTTTGGGACTTCATCAAGATCAAAAGATTCTGCACAGCAAAGGAAACAGTCAAGAAAACAAAGAGGCAACCCACAGAAGGGGAGAGGATATTTGCAAATGACAGTAGAGACAAAATGTTGATATCTAGGATCTATAAAGAACTCCTCAAACTCAACACACACAAAACAGACAATCATATTAAAAAATGGGCAGAAGATATGAACAGACACTTCTCCAATGAAGACATACAAATGGCTATCAGACACATGAAAAAATGTTCATCATCCATCAGGGACATTCACATTAAAAGCACATTGAGATACCACCTTAAACCACTTAGAATGGCCCAAATTAGCAAGACAGGAAACAACATGTGTTGGAGGGGATGTGGAGAAAGGGGAACCCTCTTCCCCTGTGGGTGGGAATGCAAGTTGGTGCAGCCACTTTGGAGAACAGTGTGGAGATTCTTCAAGAAATTAAAAATAGAGTTTCCCTATGACCCTGCCATTTCACTACTGGGTATTTACCCCAAAGATACAGATGTAGTGAAAAGAAGGGCCATCTGTACCCCAATGTTTATAGCAGCAATGGCCACAGTCGCCTAACTGTGGAAAGAACCAAGATGCCCTTTAACAGACGGATGGATAAGGAAGATGTGGTCCATATACACTAGGGAGTATTATGCCTCCATGAATACCCAACTTTTGTAGCAACATGGACGGGACTGGAAGAGATTATGCTGAGTGAAATAAGTCAAGCAGAGAGTGTCAACTATCATATGGTTTCACTTATTTGTGGAGCATAACAAATAGCATGGAGGACAAGGGGGAGATGGAGAGGAGAAGGGAGTTGAGGGAAATTGGAAGGGGAGGTGAACCATGAGAGACTATGGACTCTGAAAAACATTCTGAGGGTTTTGAAGGGGCGGGGGTGGGAGGTTGTTGGATCCAGGTGGTGGATATTGGAGAGGTTACGGATTGCATGGGGCACTGGGTGTGGTGCAAAAATAATGAATACTGTTATGCTGAAAAAAAAAAAAAAAAAAGAAGGGAACATGACCTTAGCAAGGTGGCTCCCTTCAGCAGAAGGTCTTTCTAAGTACAGCTGATATTTCCAAGGACTCTAAATTTCTAAGGACTCTAAATTTCTAAGAGTTTCAGCTGGTACCACTCTCAGCAGCTGAGATGTGAATCCTTCACCATGGAATGTGGATCTCAGTAGGTTAACAAGCATCCCATACCACCAATGAAAGACTATTTGCACGAGATTTCAAAGACAAAGAAAAACAAACTATTATTCTTCTCTAACAGCTGCCATGGAAGCAAGTAAGCACTGGAAAATGGTAGATGTGGCTTTTTGTCAGTGCCCCTTGGGAACTTCCTGAGTGTTGCCTAGTCGTTGCCACAGGTATCTGAGATCATCAGGGATGGTATCTTGGGATCGTTCCATTTCTGGATTCACAGAAAGCAAGCATGGACCTTCTTGATCTTCCATCCTCCAATATTCCAGCAGTTAGTTATATGGACTTCTAAGTCCTTAATGCTAGTTGCATTCCTCTTGCCTAAAATGTCTAGTATTTAAAACACCTAAAAATATTTTTTAAATGTCACCAATTTTTCTGACCTAACGTGTACTAGTACAGTTGCCTCATCAAGAATTATACATAAAGTAATAACACATGAGCATGTCTAAATGACCTCTCCAATAATTAATCAATACAGATCTTTTGAGGACCTAACCTTTTCCCAATACATTGATAGGTCCTGAGTGCTAGGATCAGATAAGAATACTTTTGGGAGATTCAGAAAAGATAATTCAATAGAAGTTTCAATGGTAGGCAAGCAATGTAGGGGGTGGTGTGTTGGGGGTAGGGGTAGCAGAGTCAGAGAATTACAGGGTTGGAAAGCTATGCCAGTGTTCCTGCAATTGCTGAGACTTGAAATTGTCCCTGAGAGGAAAAACTGCTGACAGAAATAAAAATGTGAACATCTTTAAAAAAAAAGGGGGGGGGGAAATTGAGATGGCATGGGAAAAACAAATTAAAACCCAAGGAATCAAACAGAGAGATTAGTGATGCAATGAAACTTTCCAACATCAGAATTATTTGGATCCCTGAGGGGTTGGAGAGAGAGAGAGAGAGAGAGAGAGGTATAGAAAAAAAAAAAAACTAGAGAAATCGTAGCTGAGAAATTCCTTAATCTGGGAAAGGAAAGAAGCATTCCTTTCCCAGAGACAGAGAGGACCCTTCCGAAGATCAATGGGAACAGACCTGTGCCACAACATATAATAGTGCAATTTGCAAATCTTAGAGTCAAGGAAACAATCTTGAAAGTGGTAAGAGTGAAGATTTTTTCTTATGTTCAGAGGGAGAACAATCAGAATGGCATCAGACCTGTCCACAGAAACCTGGCAAGCCAGAAAGGGAAGACAAGACATACTCAGGGTACTAAACAAGAAGAACATGCAGCCAAGGGGTACTTTATACAGCAAGGCTATAATTCAGAATGGTTGGAGAGACAATGAGCTCCCAAGGCTGGCAGAAACTAAAAGAATATATGACCACCAAGTCCGTCCTGCAAGAAATATTAAGGGGGGTTCTATAAAAGGAGAAAGATTCCAAGAGTGATATAGATCAGAAATTTACAGAGACATTCTTTTTTTATTAAATTATTATTTTTTTATTTTTTTATAATCTTATAATGTATTATTAGACCCAGAGGTACAGTTCTGCGAATCGCCAGGTTAATACACTTCACAACACTACAGAGACATACTTTAGGAAAAAGGATTTCACAGGCAATCTGATAAAAATAAAATCATATCTTTAAATAAACACTTTCAATGTGAATGTCCTAAATTATCCCATGAAATGGCACACAGTTGCAGATTGGATAAAAAGCATGACCCATCTATAAGCTGTCTACAGAAGACTCATTTCAAACCTAAAGACACATCTAGACTAGAAATGAAGGAATAGAGAAACATTTTTTCATGTCAAGGGACCTCAAAAGAAAGCTGGGGTAGCAATTCTCATAGCAGAAAGACATTATATCATGCTAAAAGGGTCTATCCAACAAGATGATTTAACAATTGTAAATATCTATGCTCCCAGCATGGAAGCAGTCAATTATATATACCACGGTTAACCAAAATAAAGAGACATACTGAAAACAATACACCAATAGTAGGATACCTCAACATTGTACTCTCAGCAATAGACAGATCATCTAAGCAGAAAATCAATGAACAAGAGCTTTCTTTTTTATTTTTTAAAAGATTTTATTTATTTATTTGACACAGAGAGAGATCACAAGTAGGCAGAGAGGCAGGCAGAGAGAGAGGGGGAAGCAGGCTCCCTGCTGAGCAGAGCCCAATGTGGGGCTCGATCCCAGGACCCTGAGATCATGACCTGAGCTGCAGGCAGAGGCTTAACCCACTGAGCCACTCAGGCACGCCTAAATAAGAACTTTCAATGACAGATAAGATGGACTTCATAAATATATACAGAACATTCCACCTCAAAACAACAGGATACTCATTCTTCTTGAATGTACATGGAACTTTCTCCAGAATAGTCTAAATACTGGCTCACAAATCAAGTCTCAGCTGATATCAAAAGATTGAGATTATTTCCTGCATATTCTCAGACAATAATGATCTGAAACTGGAACTCAATCTCAAGAAAAAATTTGAAGAAATTCAAACACTTGGAAGCTAAAGACCATCCTGCTTAAGAATTTTTGTTTCAACCAGGAAATCAAAGAAGAACTTAAATAATTAACAGAAATCAATAAGAATGATAACACTTCTGTCCAAAACCTATGGGATACTCCAAAGGCTGTCTAAAAGGGGAAATAGATAGCCATCCAAGGCTCACTCATAAAAATAGAAAAATTCCAACTGTACAAATTAACATTACACCTTAAAGAACTGGAGAAAGAATACCAAATAAAGCCTCAGCCATGCATTAGAAGAAAAATAATTAAGATTAGAGCAGAGATCAATTAAAGGCCAGAAATACAGTAGGGCAGATCAATGAAACTACAAGATGGTTCTTTGAAAGAATTAATACAATCAATAAACCCTTATCCAAAATAAAAGAGAAAGGACCCAAGTTATAAAATAATGAATGAAAGGGGAGAAATCATGACTAACACCAAGGAAATAGAAAAAACCATCAAAAATTATAATCAACAGCTATATGCTAATAGATTAAGCAACGCTGAAGAAATGGATGCTTCCTGGAAACCTAGAAACTACCAAGACAGAAACAGGAAGAAATTGACAACAATAATAGATCAATTACCATAACAGGATTGAAGCAGTGATCAAAAACTTCCCCAAAAAACAAGAGACCAGGGACTGATGGATTCCCTGAGGAATTCTGCCAAACGTTCAGAGAAGAAATAATACCTATTCTCCTTAACCTGTTTGAAAAAATAGAAACAGAAGGACAACACCCAAACTCAATCTATGAGGCCAGCATTATCCCCAAACCAGGCAAAGACCCCATAAAAAAGGAGAATTTCAGACGAATATCCCTGATGAATATGGATGACAAAATTCTCAACAAGATCCTAGCTAACAGGATCCAATAGTACATGAAAAGTCTTATCCATCATAACCAGATGTGATTTATCCCTTGGATTGCAAGGGTGGTTCAACATTTGCAAATTAATCAATGTGATACAACACATAAATAAGAGAAGAGAGAAGAACCGCATGGTCCTCTCAATTGATGAAGAAAAAGCATTTGACAAAATACAAAATCTTTTCCAGATTACAACTCTTTAGACTGTAGGGATAGAGGGAACATTCCTCAATTTCATAAAAGTCATCTATGAAAAACCCACAGTGAATATCGTCCTCAATGAGAAAAAGCCGAGAGCCTTTCCCTTAATATCAGGACCACGACAAGGATGCCCATTCTTGCCACTATTGTTCAGCATAGTACCGGAAATCTTAGCAATAGCAATCAGATAACAAAAAGGAAAAAAAAAATATTCAAATTGACAAAGAAGTCAAACTCTCTCCTCACAAATGACATGATACTTTTTGTGGAAAACCCAAAAGACTCCACCCCCAAATTATTGGAACTCATATAGCAATTCAGTAATGTGGCAGGATACAAAATCAATGCACAGAAATCAGTTGCTTTTCTATACACTGACAACGTAACTGTAGAAAGAGAAATTAGGGAATTGATTCCATTTACTATAGCACCAAAACCCATAAGATAACTATGAATCAACCTAACCAAAGAGGTAGAGGATCTATACTCTAGAAATGACAATACACTTATGAATGAAATCGAAGAAGACACAAAAGGATGGAAAAACATTCCATGCTCATGGATCAGAAGAATAAACATTGTTAAAATGTCTATACTTCCCTGAGCAATCTATACTTTCAGTTCCATCCCAATGGCATTTTTTCAAAGTGCTGGAAGAAGCAATCTTAAAATTTGTATGGATCCAGAAAAGACCCCAAATCACCAAGGAAATGTTGAAAAAGAAAAACAAAGCTGGAGGTATCAGCATTGCCTGATTTCAAGCTATATTACAAAGTCGTGATCACCAAGACAGCATTGTATTGGCATAAAAACAGACACATAGGTCAATGGAACAGAACACAGAACCCAGAAATGGACCCACAACTCTAAGGCCAACTAATCTTCAACAAAGCAGGAAGAAAATATCCAATGGAAGAAAGAGTCTCTTTAATAAATGGTGCTGGGAAAATTGGACATCTGTATAGAGAAGAATGAAACTTGATTGTTCTCTTACACCATACACAAAGATAAATTCTAAATGGATGATAGACCGCAATGTGAAACAGGAATCCATCAAAATCCTAGAGGAGAACAGAGGTAGTAACCTTTCCAACATCAGCCACAGCAACTTCTTTCAAAATGTGTCTCCAAAGGCAAGGAAAACAAAAGCAAAAATGAAGGTTTGGGATTTCATCAAGATTAAAAACTTCTCCACAGCAAAGGAAACAACAGTCATCAAAACAAAGAGACAATCCAAGGAATAGGGAAAGATATTTGCAAATGACGCTGCAGATAAAAGGCTTGTATCCAAGATCTATAAAGAACTTCTCAAGTATACACTCAAAAAACAAATATGCAAGTCAAAAAATGGGCAGAGAGAGGGAGGAGTCAAGATGGCAGAGAAGTAGCAGGCTGAGACTACTTCAGGTAGCAGGAGATCAGCTAGATAGCTTATCTAAAGATTGCAAACACCTACAAATCCAATGGGAGATCAAAGAGAAGAAGAACAGCAATTCTAGAAACAGAAAATCAACCACTTTCTGAAAGGTAGGACTGGCAGAGAAGTGAATGCAAAGCGACAGGAAGATAGACCGTTGGGGAGGGGCCAGCTACCGGCAAGTGGTGGAGCAAAGGAGCACTAAATCAGGACTTTTAAGAGTCTGTTCCACTGAGGGACATCGCTCCAGAGGCTAAACCGGGGTGAAGCCCACGTGGGGTCAGCATGGCCCCAGGTCCTGCAGGGTGATAGGAGGATCAGGGGTGTCTGAGTGTCGCAGAGCTTGCAGGTATTGGAATGGGGAAGCCGGCTACAGAGACAGAGCCGAGGAGTGAGCTCTCAGCTCGGGGTTACCTTGAACTGGTCACAGGCTTGGTGAGCTCGGAGCGCGGCCCAATGCCAGGGAGACGGGAGTGATTGGGCGCTATTCTCTGAGGGCGCACTGAGGAGTGGGGCCCCGAGCTCTCAGCTCCTCCAGGCCAGAGACTTGGAGGCCGCCATTTTCATTCCCGTCCTCCAGAACTCTATGGAAAGCATTCAGGGAACAAAAAGTCCCGAAAGCAAACCCAAGCAGATTACTCAGCCCGGCCACTGGTAAGGGCGGTGCAATTCCACCTGGGGAAAAGACACTTGAGAATCACTACAACAGGCCCCTCCCCCAGAAGATCAACAAGAAATCCAGCCAGGACCAAGTTCACCTACCAAGGATTGCAGGTTCAATACAAAGGAGAGCAGCAGAATACCAGAGGCAGAGAAAGCAAAGCACGGAACTCAGGGCTTTCTCCCCATGATTCTTTAGCCTTGCAGTTAATTTATTTTTTTTTTCATTTTTTTTCTTCTTCTGCTAAATTTATTTAACTTTTATCCTTTTCTTTTTAAACATTTTAACTATTTTATCTAATATATATATATATATATATATATTCTTTTATATATTTTTCTTTATTCGTTTTCTTTTTTTATTTTTTTTTCTGAAGCTCTTTTTATCGCCTTTCTCCCCCCCATTATTTGGAATCTCTTGTGATTTGGTTAAAGTGTATTTTCCTGGGGTCTTTGCAGCCCTTTTAGTATTTTACTTGCTCCTTCATATACTCTTATCTGGACAAAATGACAAGGCGGAAAATTCACCACAAAAAAAAAAGAACAAGAGGCAGTACCAAAGGCTAGAGACCTAATCAATACAGACATTGGTAATATAACAGATCTAGATTTCAGAATGACGATTCTCAAGGTTCTAGCCAGGCTCGAAAAATGCATGGAAGTTATTAGAGAAATGCTCTTGGGAGATATAAAAGCCCTTTCTGGAGAAATAAAAGAACAAAAATCTAACCAAGTTGAAATCAAAAAAGTTATTAATGAGGTGCAATTAAAAATGGAGGCTCTCGGGCACCTGGGTGGCTGAGTGGGTTAAGCCTCTGCCTTCAGCTCAGGTCATGATCTCAGGGTCTTGGGATCGAGCCCTGCATGGGGCTCTTTGCTCAGCGAGGAGCCTGCTTCCCCCTCTCTCTCTGCCTGCCTCTCTGCCTACTTGTGATCTCTCTCTCTCTCTGTAAAATAAATAAATAAAATCTTATAAAAAATGGAGGCTCTCACTGCTAGGATAAATGAGGCAGAAGAAAGAATTAGCAATATAGAAGACCAAGTGACAGAGAATAAAGAAGCTGAGCAAAAGAGGGACAAACAGCTACTGGACCACGAGGGGAGAATTCGAGAGATAAGTGACACCATAAGACGAAACAACATTAGAATAATTGGGATTCCAGAAGAAGAAGAAAGAGAGAGGGGAGCAGAAGGTATATTGGAAAGAATTATTGTAGAGAATTTCCCCAATATGGCAAAGGGAACAAGCATCAAAATCCAGGAGGTTCAGAGATGCCCCCTCAAAATCAATAAGAATAGGTCCACAACCCGCCACCTAATAATAAAATTTACAAGTCTTAGTGACAAAGAGAAAATCCTGAAAGCAGCCCGGGAAAAGAAGTCTGTAACATACAATGGTAAAAATATTAGATGGGCAACAGACTTATCCACAGAGACCTGGCAGGCCAGAAAGAGCTGGCATGATATATTCAGAGCACTAAACGAGAAAAACATGCAGCCAAGAATACTATATCCCCCTAGGCTATCATTGAAAATAGAAGGAGAGATAAAAAGCTTCCAGGAGAAGCAAAAACTAAAAGAATTTGTAAATTCCAAACCAGCTCTACAGGAAATATTGAAAGGGGTCCTCTAGGCAAAGAGAGAGCCTAAAATTAGTAGATCAGAAAGAAACAGAGACAATATACAGTAACAGTCACCTTACAGGCAATACAATGGCACTAAATTCATATCTCTCAATAGTTACCCTGAATGTTAATGGGCTAAATGCCCCAATCAAAAGACACAGGGTATCAGAATGGATAAAAAAAAAAAAAACCTATATGTTGCCTACAAGAAACTAATTTTAGACCGAAAGACACCTCCAGATTTAAAGTGAGGGGGTGGAAAACAATTTACCATTCTAATGGACATCAGAAGAAAGCAGGAGTGGAAATCCTTAGATCAATTAGATTTTAAGTGAAATACTATAATAAGAGATGAGGAAGGACACTATATCATACTCAAAGGATCTGTCCAACAAGAAGATCTAACAATTTTAAATATCTATGCCCCTAACGTGGGAGCAGCCAACTATATAAACCAATTAATAACAAAATCAAAGAAACAGATCAACAATAATACAATAATAGTAGGGGACGTTAATACTCCCCTCACTGAAATGGACAGATCATCCAAGCAAAAGATCAACAAGGAAATAAAGGCCTTAAATGACACACTGGATCAGATGGACATCACAGATATATTCAGAACATTTCTGTGATGTCCATCTGGACATCACAGAACATCTGGACAAGAATACACATTCTTGTCTAGTGCACATGGAACATTCTCCAGAATAGATCACATCCTGGGTCCTAAATCAGGTCTCAACCAGTATCAAATGATTGAGATTATCCCCTGCATATTTTCAGACCACAATGCTCTGAAGCTAGAACTCAATCACAGGAGGAAATTTGGAAAGAACCCAAATACATGGAGACTAAACAGCATCCTTCTAAAGAATGAATGGGTCAACCAGGAAATTAAAGAAGAATTGAAAAAATTCATGGAAACATATGATAATGAAAACACAATGGTTCAAAATCTGTGGGACACAGCAAAGACAGTCCTGAGAGGAAAATATATAGTGGTACAAGCCTTTCTCAAGAATCAAGAAAGGTCTCAAGTACACAACCTAACCCTACACCTAAAGGATCTGGAGAAAGAGCAAGAAAGAAAGCCTAAACCAGCAGGAGAAGAGAAATCATAAAGATCAGAGCAGAAATCAATGAAACAGAAACAAACAAAAAAATAGAGCAAATCAACACAACTAGGAGCTGGTTCTTTGAAAGAATTAATAAGATTGATAAACCCCTGGCCAGACTTATCAAAAAGAAAAGAGAAAGTACCCAAATAAATAAAATCATGAATGAAGGAGGAAAAATCACAACCAACACCAAAGAAATAAAAACCATTATAAGAACATATTATGAGCAACTATACACCAGCAAATTTGACAATCTGGAAGAAATGGAGGCATTCCTAGAGACATATAAACTACCACAACTGAACCAGGAAGAAATAGAACACCTGAACAGACCCATAACCAGTAAGGAGATTGAAACAGTCATCAAAAGTCTCCAAACAAACAAAAGCCCAGGGCCAGACGGCTTCCCGGGGGAATTCTACCAAACATTTAAAGAAGAACTAATTCCTATTCTCCTGAAACTGTTCCAAAAAATAGAAATGGAAGGAAAACTTCCAAACTCATTTTATGAGGCCAGCATCACCTTGATCCCAAAACCAGACAAGGATCCCATCATAAAAGAGAATTACAGACCAATATCCTTGATGAACACAGATGCAAAAATTCTCAACAAAATATTAGCCAATAGGATTCAACAGTACATTAAGAGGATTATTCATCACGACTAAGTGGGATTTATTCCAGGGCTGCAAGGTTGGTTCAACATCCGCAAATCAATCAATGTGATACAACATATTAATAAAAGAAAGAACAAGAACCATATGATACTCTCAATAAATGCTGAAAAAGCATTTGACAAAGTACAGCATCCCTTCCTGATCAAAATTCTTCAAAGTTTAGGGATAGAGGGTACATACCTCAATATTATCAAAGTCATCTATGAAAAACCCACCACAAATATCATTCTCAATGGAGAAAAACTGAAAGCTTTCCTGCTAAGGTCAGGAACACGGCATACACAGTGGAATACTATGCAGCCATCAAAAGAAATGAAATCTTGCCATTTGCGACAATGTGGATGGAACTAGAGGGTATCATGCTTACCGAAATAAGTCAATCCGAGAAAGACAACTATCATATGATCTCCCTGATATGGGGAAGTGGTGATGCAACATGGGGGGTTAAGGGGGTAGGAGAATAAGTGAAACAGGATGGGATTGGGAGGGAGACAAACCATAAGTGACTCTTAATCTCACAAAACAAACTGACGGTTGCTGGGGGGAGGGGGGTTTGGAGAGGGGGATGGGGTTATGGACATTGGGGAGGGTATGTGCTATGGTGAGTGCTATGGAGTGTGTAAACCTGGCGATTCACAGAATAGTACCCATGGGGATAAAATATATACTATATGTTTATTAAAAATTAAAAAAAATGGGCATAGAGCATGAATAAAAAAGTCTCCAAAGAAGAAATACAAATAGCTAAGAGACACATGAAAAAATGTTCAACATGATTAGTCATCAGAGAAATACAAATTCAAAACCACATTGTGATACCACCTTACACCAGTTAAAATGGCAAAAATCAACAAGACAAGAAACAACAGGTGTTGGAGAAGTTGTGGAGAAAGGAGAATCTTGTTACACTGTTGGTGGGAATGCAACTTGGTACAGCCACTTTGGAAAACAGTGTGGAGGTTCCTCAAAAAAATAAAACTGGAGTTACCCTATGACCCAGCCATCCCACTACTGAGTATTTATCCCAAAGATACAGAAGTAGTGAAAAGAAGGGATATATACATCCCAATGTCCATACCAACAATGTACACAATAGTCAAACTGTGGAAGGAGGTGAGATGCCCTTCAACAGACTAATGAATAAAGATGGGGACCTTATATACAATGAAATATAACTCAGCTATCAGAAAGTATGAATACCTACCATTTGCATTGACATGGATGGAACTGGAGGGAATTTTGCCAAGAGAAGTAAGTCAAGCAGAGATATAAAATTATGATATAGTTTCATTCATATGTGGAACATAAGAAATAGAACAGTGGATCCTAGGGGAATGGAGGGAAAACTGAATGGGACGAAATCAGAGAGCGAGACAAAGCATAAGAAAACTGGACTCTTGGGAAAAACTGAGGGTTAGAGAAGGGAGGGGGATAAGAGTATGAGTAGCAAGGTGATGGGTAGTAATGAGAGCATGTATTGTGATGAACACTGGGTGTCATATGGAACTAATGAATCATTGAACACTACATCAAAAACTAATGATATATACACAAGATGGCGGGGAAGTAGGAGGAGGCGCCTTTTCAACCTGTACCCTGAAGTGACTGAGATCAGAATTATACACATCTGGATCTCTACAGGGGCAGAAGACGCCAGTGGGCAGGTAAAGCAGAGTGGGAATGTCGGACTGATATCAGAAGATAAACAAAAGGGGGAGGGAGCCACCAGAGGCAACCGATTGGAAAGTAATACCCCAATACGAGAATGCCCTGCATCTGGGGACGAGCATTAACTTGGAGACTGGTTGAAAGCACTCCAAAAGAGCAAAGGATCGCGGGGGGGATATTGTGGGAATCTGGGCGGCTAGGGACAGGGGCTTAAGTCCCCGGACCCAGGACAGCCTCCCCTGGCACTGAGCCAGAGAGAGTGTGGTAGAGAAACCAGGTCTTTGTCCGTGAGGGGCCAGCGGGCCTGAAATTGCATGGGGTCTGGTTCCTGTGAGGGGCTGGGAGCCATGCCATATGGCAGAACGCATAGCCCTGCTACAGAGCCTAAGACATGCATGCCCCTCACAATCCCCTGAGAGAGGTGTACAAAGGCCGATCCGGCGCTCTTAGACCCAGGCCATTGTTTCAGAGCCTGAGACGCGTGTCCCAAACTCTCCCCTGAGAGAGGAGCGCGACAGCCTAGCCTGGTGCTTTCAGACCTGCGCCCTACTCTCAGAGCCTGAGACGTGCGCACACGCGTCTCAGGCTCTGAAACAATGGCCTGGGTCTAAGAGCGCCGGGGGGGATATTGTGGAAATCCGGGCGGCTAGGGACAGGGGCTTAAGTCCCCGGACCCAGGACAGCCTCCCCTGGCACTGAGCCAGAGAGAGTGTGGTGGAGAAACCAGGTGTGCGCAAGTCGGGCTCTCTTAGACCCAGAAAGACCAGGTAATCCCAGCCCGGTCCAGCGGGAAAATCTCAGTGTGCAATCGCTGCTTGGAACCTCTCTGGCGGTCTGGAGCTGCCCAGACATCTGCCGCTGCTGCCGTGGTTTTGGGTACAAGCAGAAGATCCTGCGTCCCCAGGGACCGCGACTTGGAACCTGCTCTGCCAGTGGCCAAGGGAGAATTTATATGGGCTCTGCAGCCAGACTGAGGCTGCTCTCTGAGAGGGAGGTCAGGGTGCAGTTTGCTTTCCTCTAAACCTACAAAAACCATCAAAAGTGGTCAAGGCGAGAGAAAAAAAAAATAAAAGTGAACAAACAAACACACCTCCAGAGAACAAAAGCCTGAAAAAAACAGTTTCCTCAGAGCCCACCCCCTTGAGGGGGGAGGGAGGACTTAACTAAGGGAACATCATTGACTGGAAACCTACATGGCAGGCCCCTCCCCCAGAAAACCAACCAGGAAAGGAAAAAAAAAAAAAAAGACTACAAGAGAACAACCACCACTACTTCATAGGACAACTTTTATTTTTAATTTGTTCCCGCTATTCTGGTTCCTTTTTTTATATGGATAATTTTTTAACCTATTTACCATCACAGTGACCTGTCCAGTACATCAAATTCCAAAATAACCTTCTAAACTGAACTTTTTGATACATACACCTGTGTTTTTCTTTTGCATTTCTATTTTTTAAATTTCTTTTTTTAAATTTTAGTTTAGTTTAGTCTAGTTTATTCCTTTTTTATTTTTATTTTCTAGTATTCATATAGAGTTAAACTTCAAAGTAATCCCCTTTCCCCAATCAATACTACCCTTATAGGTAAACCAATTTTTAATCCCCCTTTATCTTAGGAAAGTTGAGTCCTTTAACAAAGATATCAAGATACATCCAGGAAAAATCAAAACAACCTTCCTCGCCCACACTGAGAATTTATAACCACTCTCCCATCTTTTTCTTCCATCAGTGTTTCTGTGTTTTTGTGTTTGTCCTGATAGTATATAAATCTTACACTTGGGGATCTTTTTGATGAGGTTCTTCCTTTATTGGCGTATATATATATTTTTTTCTCTTGTCATATACATTTATCAGTCTTTTTGTTTGTCTGTTTGGTTTTTTTTTTGTATACTTCATAAATCTTACCCTGGGGCCCATTTGGGCTGAACCTTCCCTTTTATCTTCCCTTTCTTTCCTGTCTCTCTCACTCTCTTTTTCATTTGGGTGGGGAAACCTGATTGCTCAGAAGTGTTCCAGGGTGCACCTTGACTGCACCACGGTCGATACATCCAGCTACATCCGTTCAGTCATCTCTCACCAAAATGACTAGGAGGAGAAATGCCCAACAGAAGAAAAATACAGAGTATGGACCTTCTGCAACAGAGCTAGCAGCTATCAACATAGACAATATGTCAGAAAGAGAATTCAGGCTAACAATTATACAGGCAATAGCTAGGTTGGAAAAAGTCATGGATGACCAAACGGAATTGATTAGGGCTGAACTGAAAGTGACCAGAGATGATGTTCACAATGTTAGGGCAGAGCTGATAGCTACCAGGGATGAGGTTCACAATGCTCTTAATGACTTCCAAACTAATCTAAATTCTCTAAAAGCTAGGGTAACTGAGACAGAAGATAGAATTAGTGATATGGAGGACAAACAGATAGAGAGAAAAGATCAGGAGGAAGTCTGGAACAAACAGCTTAGAAGCCACGAAAACAGAATCAGGGAAATAACTGATGCCATGAAATGTTCCAATGTCAGAATTATTGGAATCCCTGAAGGGGAGGAGAAAGAAAGAAGTCTAAAAGATATAGTGGAACAAGTTCTTTATGAAAATTTTCCCAATCTCGTGAATGGACCCAGCGTTCATGTACAAGAGGCCGAACAGTCTCCACCCAAGATTATAGATTCCAGAAAAACATCAAGGCACCTGATAGTCAAATTGAGGAATAATAATTGTAGATATAATCTCTTGAAAGCCATTAGGACAAAGAGGCTCCTTACTTACAGAGGAAAGCCCATCAGAATAACAGACCTGTCCACAGCGACCTGGCAAGCCAGAAAGGGCTGGAACGATATATTCAGGGCACTAAATGAGTAGAACATGCATCCAAGAATACTTTATCCAGCAAGACTGACATTCAAAATGGATGGAGGGATAAAGAGTTTCCAAGACCGGCAAGACTTAAAAGACTATGCAACCACCAAGCCGACACTGCAGGAAATATTAAGGGGAGTTCTATAAAAGAGGAAAAATCCTAAGAATAGCATTGAACAGAAATATAGAGACAATCTACAGAAAGAAGGACTTCAAAGTTAAAACAATGTCAATAAAAACATATCTATCAATAATCACTCTCAATGTGAATGGCCTAAATGCGCCCATAAAATGGCACAGGGATGCAGATTGGATAAAACGACAGGACCCATTCATATGTTGTCTACAAGAGACACATTTTGAACCTAAAGATACACCCAGACTGAAAGTGAAGGGATGGAGAAGCATCTTTCATGCCAATGGGCCTCAAAAGAAGGCTGAGGTAATGATTCTCATATCAGATAAATTAGATTTTAAACAAAAGACTGCAATCAGAGATACAGAAGGACACTACATCATTCTTAAGGGACTATCCACCAAGATGATCTAACAATTGTAAATATCTATGCCCCCAATATGGGAGCAGCTAATTACATAAGAAAATTGTTAATCAAGATAAAGAGTCATATTGATATGAATACATTAATAGTAGGAGATCTTAACATGCCTCTCTCAGAAATCGATCATCGAAGCAGAAAATCAAAAGAAACAAGAGCATTGAATGACACATTGGACCAGATGGACCTCATAGATATATACAGAACATTCCACCCTAAAACAACAGAATACTCATTCTTCTCAAGTGCACATGGAACTTTCTCAATAATAGACCACATACTGGGTCACAATTCAGGACTCAACCAATACCCAAAGACTGAGATTATTCCCTGCATATTTTAAGATCACAATGCTTTGAAACTGGAGCTCAATCACAAGGAAAAATTCAGAAGGAACTCAAACACCTGAAAGCTAAAGACCACCTTGCTAAAGAATGCTTGGATCAACCAGGAGATCAAAGAAGAACTGAAACAGTTCATGGAAACCAATGAGAATGAAGACACTTCTGTCCAAAACCTATGGGATACAGCAAAGGAAGTCCTAAGGGGGAAATACATAGCCATCCAAGCCTCTCTCAAAAAAATTGAAAAATCCAGAACACACCAGCTGTCTCTACACTTTAAGAACTGGAGAATCAACAACAAATCAAACCAACTCCACACATAAGAAGGGAAATCATCAAGATTAGAGCTGAGATCAATGGGGTAGAAACCAGAGATACAGTAGAAAGTATCAATGAAACTAGAAGCTGGTTTTTTGAAAGAATCAATAAGATCGATAAACCATTGGCCACACTAATCCAAAAGAAAAGAGAGAAAGCCCAAAGTAATAAAATTATGAATGAAAAGGGAGAGATCACAAGTAACACCAAGGAAGTAGAAACAATCATCAGAAGTTATTATCAACAGTTATATGCCAATAAGCTAAGCAACCTAGATGAAATGGATGCATTCCTGGAAAACTATAAACTCCCAAAATTGAAACAGGAAGAAATTGACAACCTGAATAGACTGATATCTAGTAACAAGATTGAAGCAGTGATCAAAAACCTCCCAAAAAACAAGAGCCCAGGAACTGATGGATTCCCTGGGGAATTCTACCAAACTTTCAAAGAAGATATAACACCTATTCTCCTGAAGCTGTTTCAAAAAATTGAAAAAGAAGGAAAACTTCCAGTCTCTTTTTATGAAGCCAGCATTACCCTGATCCCCAAACCAGGCAAAGACCCTACCAAAAAGGAGAATTTCAGACCCATATCACTGATGAATATGGATGCTAAAATTCTCAACAAGATCATAGGAAACAGGATCCAACAGCACATTAAAAAGATTATCCACCGTGACCAGGTGGGATTCGTTCCTGGGCTACAAGGATGGTTCAACATTTGCAAATCAATCATTGTGATAGAACACATTAATAAGAGAAGAGAGAAGAACCATATGATCCTCTCAATTGATGCAGAAAAAGCATTTGACAAAATCCAGCATCCATTCCTGATTAAAATGCTTCAAAGTATAGGGACAGAGGGAACATTCCTGAACTTCATCAAATCTATCTATGAAAGACTCACAGCAAATGTCATCCTAAAGGGAAAAAAGCTTGCAGCCTTCCTGTTGAGATCAGGAACACAAGGATGCCCACTCTCAGCACTCTTGTTCAACATAGTATTAGAAGTCCTAGTAAAGCAATCAGACAAGAAAGAGAAATAAAAGGTATCCAAATTGGCAATGAAGAAGTCAAACTCTCTCTCCAGATGACATGATTCTTTATATGGAAAACCAAGAAGATTCCACCCCCAAACTACTAGAAATCATACAGCAATTCAGTAACATGGCAGGATACAAAGTCAATGTACAGAAATCAGTGGCTTTCTTATACACTAACAATAAAAATACAGAAAGGGTAATTAGAGAATCGATTCCATTTACTATAGCATCAAGAACCATAAAATACCTGGGAATAAACCTAGCCAAGGAGGTAAAGGATCTGTACTCAAGGAACTACAGAACACTCATGAAAGAAATTGAAGAAGACACAAAAAGATGGAAGACCACTCCATGCTCTTGGATCGGAAGAATAAACATTGTTAAAATGTCTATACTGCCTAGAGCAATCTATACTTTCAATGCCATTCTGATCAAAATTCCACCAGTATTCTTCAAAGAGATGGAGCAAATAATCCAGAAATTTGTACGGAACCAGAAAAGAGACCCTGAATCACTAAGGAAATGTTGAAAAACAGAAAGAAAACTGGGGGCATCATGTTACCTGATTTCAAGCTTTACTACAAAGCTGTGATCACCAAGAGAGCATGGTACTGGCATAAAAACAGACACATAGTCCAGTGGAACAGAGTAGAGAGCCCAGATATGGACCCTCAATTCTATGGGCAAATAATCTTCGACAAAACAGGAAAAAATATACAGTGGAAAAAGACAGTCTCTTCAATAAATGGTGCTGGGAAAACTGGACAGCTATATGTAGAAGAATGAAACTCGACCATTCTCTTATACCATACACAAAGATAAACTCAAAATAGATAAAAGACCTCAACGTGAGACAGGAATCCATCAGAATCCTAGAGGAGAATAGAGGCAGTAACCTCTTCGATATCAGCCACAGCAACTTCTTTCAAGATATGCCTCCAAAGGCAAAGGAAACAAAAGCCAAAATAAACTTTTAGGACTTCATCAAAATCAAAAGCTTCTGCACAGCAAAGGAAACAGTCAAGAAAACAAAGAGGCAACCCACGGAATGGGAGAAGATATTTGCAAATGACAGTACAGACAAAAGGTTGATATCCAGGATCTATAAAGAACTCCTCAAACTCAACACACACAAAACAGATAATCATATCAAAAAATGGGCAGAAGATATGAACAGACACTTCTCCAATGAAGACATACAAATGACTATCAGACACATGAAAAAATGTTCATCATCACTAGCCATCAGGGAGATTCAAATTAAAACCACATTGAGATATCACCTTACACCAGTTAGAATGGCCAAAATTAGCAAGACAGGAAACAACATGTGTTGGAGAGGATGTGGAGAAAGGGGAACCCTCTTACACTGTTGGTGGGGATGCAAGTTGGTGCAGCCACTTTGGAGAATAGTGTGGAGATTCTTCAAGAAATTAAAAATAGAGCTTCCCTATGACCCTTCAATTGCACTACTGGGTATTTACCCCAAAGATACAGATGTAGTGAGAAGAAGGTCCATCTGTACCCCAATGTTTATAGCAGCAATGGCCACGGTCGCCACACTGTGGAAAGAAACAAGATGCCCTTCAACGGACGAATGGATAAGGAAGATGTGGTCCATATACACTATGGAGTATTATGCTTCCATCAGAAAGGATGAATACCCAACTTTTGTAACAACATGGACGGGACTGGAAGAGATTATGCTGAGTGAAATAAGTCAAGCAGAGAAAGTCAATTATCATATGGTTTCACTTATTTGTGGAGCATAACGAATAGCACGGAGGACATGGGGAGTTAGAAAGGAGAAGGGAGTTGAGGGAAATTGGAAGGGGAGGTGAACTATGAGAGACTATGGACTCTGAAAATAATCTGAGGGTTTTGAAGTGGCAGGGGTTGGGAGGTTGGGGGAACCAGGTGGTGGGTATTAGAGAGGGCATGGATTGCATGGAGCACTGGGTGTGGTGCAAAAACAAGGAATACTGTTATGGTGAAAAAAAAAACTAATGATATACTATATGTTGGCTAACAACATAATAATAAAAATAATTAATTAATTAAAAATATGTGGCATTCAAAACAGTAAGGAAGAAGTAAGATTATCACTATTGCAGATGACATTTTACCCTATGTAGAAAATCTAACAGACTGCATAAAAAAGTACTAAATCTGGTAAATGAATTAAGTAAGGTCACTGGATACAAAATCAATGTACAAAAATCCATAGCATTTCTGTACACTAAATACTCAAGTGAAATTTTGTTATTCACTTTTTATAATAGGATTAAGATAGATTATAGATAGATATCTTTGCTTTCAAAACTCAATTATACTAAAAATAATTATAATAATCTATATAACAAAATAAAGGAAAAAATACTTTGGTAAATGCAGAAAAATCATTTAATAAAATTCAACGCCCATTCATATTAGAAATAAAACTATAAGCAATCTAGAGTTAGTAGATACCTTAAACTGCAAAAAAAATCAAGAAAAATGTTACAGCTAATATTATAATTAAACGTGATACATTGCATGATTTTCCTTTGAGAATAAGGCAAGGAGGCCTTCTATTGTTAGTTTTATTCAACATATTCTGGAAAATATAGCTATAAGAATATTGTAAAAACAAATGAAAAATGGAAGAATAAGGACCAGAGAAGTAGAATTGTCCCTATGTGCAAATGATAGCATTGCTATTATATAACATCTTAGGAAACCTACAAATCAATTATTAGAATTAATAAATAAATTTAGTGAGGTTGAAAAATATAAGATACACACACACACATTCAGTGGTATTCTTATAAATTAATAATATAATTGAAACATGAAATTAAAAATATATATGGTAATACAAAACAACATAAAACACATTAGGAATAAATCTAAAAATGTTGCCTACGCTTTCTATGTTGAAAATGACAAAATAAAACAAAACAAAACAAAAAAAGTGGCATAATATTTTTAGGGACAATTAAATGAGATCTAAATAAATAAAACATATAATATGTTCATGGATTTAATCATTAAAATTTGGAAATAAAAATATCCACTAAGAGATGAATGTATTAATAAAATGTGGTTTAACCATACAATGGAATATTATTCAGCAATAAGAATGAAGTACATGCTATAACATGGATAAAATTTGAAAACTTCAAAATATTAAAAAAAAATTTGTATGATTCCACTCATATAAACATCTTGGATATACAAACTAAAATATAGTGAGAGAAAGCAGATGACTGTGGCTCAGGGCAAGGTAGAGGGAAAGAGGAGTTTATTACAAGAGAGTTTGTGGTAACTTTTGGATATGATGAATATGTTAAATACTGTGGCTGTGACAATGTTTTCATATATATCAAAAAGATCAATTTTTTAATTTAGATATGCAGTTCATTGTACTTCAGTTATACTTTGATAAATAAATTTTATGAAAACAAATAATGGATTTTGTTTATGATTATTTTTTTAAGATATTTGGTCAGAGGGGTCAGCTAAGATTGTGGCAGAGTAAGTGGAGTAAGTGGACCACAGGCTCCTCTCTTTCCTTGACCACAACTAGATAACTATCAAATTATTCTAAAGATCTCAGAAACCAACTTGAAGTCTGACAGAACAAATTCCACAAATAAAAGGAGAAGAAGCCACATCAAAGGTAGAAAGCATAGTGACATGGTTTAGGGTAGAAATGGATCACAGGTGCTACAGAGGGAAGGGAGCCATGGTCAGAGAAACTCAAGAGAGATAAGATTATACAAAGGAATGCACAATAAGAACATCTCTCGAAGTGCATTGGCTAAGAAAACAAAATGGGCAGATTTTCCTGAATTCTTGCAACTAGTGGGGCTTGAAGCCTGGAGTTTTAAGGGTCAGCTGGATTGGCTGGAATAGAGCCCTGAGGATATTACTATACTCCTGGAGAGAAGATGAACAGTATAGAAAGAGTGACCTAAAAATTCCCTCAGTCACATGGAGAAGAGGCAGGAATATTTGCTCTTTTTCAAATGTCTCCCCAAGAGACAACATTTAGGGAGATGCCTCTCATTGACAAAGGAAATGGCATGAGCCATTTTGCTCTCCATCCACCAGCATAAACACAAAGCCACCTGCTATAAGTAACACAGTGCCCACACTGACTGCCTTAACCTGCTTACAACAAGGCCCCCATACCTGTGCTCTGGTGGGACTGCCCCTATCAGTCAAGATTGTCTCAGTCTCAGTGTGGTGGTCCCCTACCCCAGAAGACCAGCAGAAACCCCTGCAGAAACCTCATCTCCCAACCAGAGAGGTCTGCAGGGTTTCAGTTCCAAAGGATCTCGTATCAGGTCACATTTAACAAGGAGACCAGAGAATACCTGGCTAACACTTGCCTCATTCTTGACCTCTTGTTCATAAAGCCAATACTCTCAGGGGCAGGAAATATAATGGGGCTCGTAACATATAGAAGGCAGAGATGTTGTAAAAATGTCAAGATGGAGGAATTCATCCCAAATGAAAGAAGACAATGAGATCACAACCAGAGATCTAAGAAAAACATAATTAGCATGCTTAATGGAGAATTTAAAGCAACAATCATAGGATGCTCACTGGTTTGAGAAAAGAATGGCAAACTTCAGGGAGGCCTTGCTACAGGGATAAAAGAGTTAAAAAAAAAGTCAAGGGGTGATGAGTCAAGATGGTGGAGGAGTAGCGGTTGAGACGACATCACGTCCCAAGAGTTTAGTTAGATAGTTATCAAACCATTCCAAACCCTACAAATCCAACAGGAGATCGAACAGAAGAAGAGCAGCAATTCTAGAAAGACTTTCTAAAAGGTAGGACCTGCATAGAAGTGAATCCAAAGTGACAGGAAGATAGACCTCGGGGGAAGGGGCCAGCTCCCGGTAAGCGGCGGAGCAAAGGAGCACAAAATCAGAACCCTTAAAAGTCTGCTCCACTGAGGGACATTGCTCCAGAGGCTAAGCGGGGGTGCAGCCCTGCAGGGACAGTGGTCTCAGGTCCCACAGGGTCAGAGAATGATCAGGGGTGTCTGAGTGTAGTAGAGCTCACAGGTATCAGAGTGGGGAAGCCAGCTACAAAGATAGAGCCAAACATTGAGCTCTCAGCTTGGGGTTACCTTAAACTGTGACCCATGGCACAGCCAAACCACTGATCTTTGAGCAGGGACACCACAAGTGGCAGATCTGGTGAGACTCACCTTCCTTCTCTGGAGGCAGGAATCTGCTGGGTTTGGAGACTCCAAACAGAGCTGTGTGCTAGAGACAGAAACATTCGGTCACAGGCCAGATGAGCTTGGAGCGCAGCTGGGGGCCAAAGAGACGGGAGTGATTGAGCGCTTTTCCCCAAGGGTGCACTGAGGAGTGGGGCTCCAAACTCTCTGCTCCTCCAGGCCAGAGATTGGGAGGCCACCATTTTCATTCCTGTATTCCAGAGCTCTATGGAAAGCCTTCAGGGAACAAAAGCTCCCTAGAGCAAACACGAGCAGATTACTTAGCCCAGCCTCTGGCAAAGCAGTGCACTTCTGCCTCCAGCAAAGACACTTGAGAATCACTACAATGGGCCCCTCCACCCAGAAGATCAGCAAGAACACCCAGCCAAGAACAAGCTCACTGATCAAGGAGAACAGTGGAACTCCAGAGGAGGGGAAAGCAAAGCATGGAATTCATGGCTTTCTCCCCATGATTCTTTCATTTTGCAAAGTTAATTTTTTTAAATTTTATTTTTCTTCCTTATTCTATTTTTTAAACTTTATTCTTTCCTTTTCTTAACATTTTTAACTAGTTTATCTTAACAATACCTTTTTAAAAAATACTTTTTGAACCTTCATTATTACAGTCATATTTTATCCTTTATTGTATCTAACTTTATTTTTTGTATACATATAGGGTTTTCTTTCCTCTAAAAAAATTTGGGATACAACATTTTCTGATAGATCAAAGTATAACCTAAATCTAGCACAGGGCTTTGTTCTAGTCTCAAGCCTGAGCAAATTTTCTCCACTTTCTTTTTCTTTCTTTTCCCAACCAACTTATATTATCAAACCTTTTTTTAGAAGTTTTTTTTTTTTTAATTTTCATCTTTACAGTCATATTCCATCTCTTCATTATGTTTACCCTTTTTGTGTGTATATATAAATATATATACGTATATATATAATACTTATATATATCAAATATTATATATACATATGCATATATGCATACATATACATACACATACATACACATACACACATATACATGTACACGTACATATACATATACATACATACATATATATGTATGTATATACATTATGTATATACATGTCTGTATTGATTAGGTCCCTAGCCTTCAGTCCTGCCTTTTATTCTTTTTTATGTGGTGAGTTTTTCTGCCTTTTCATTTTATCCAGATAAGAATATACGAATGAGAGAATAAAATATGAGAGAATGAGAATAAAAAATGAGAGAATAGTTAAAATTAAAAAAATATATATTTTGTATGGATATATATATATATAGAGAGAGAGAGAGAGCTAGAGAGGTTAAAATTAAAATATATATATTAATTTTAACTTCTTTTTAAAAGTTAAAATTAAAAAATATATTATATATATATAGAAGTTAAAATTTAAAAAATATATATTTTAAAAGTTAGTTAAAAGAAGTTAAAAAATTTTAACTTCTGTTTACCCCCTTTCTTCTCCCCCACAATTTGGGATCTCTTCTGATTAGGTTTATGCACATTTTTTCTGGGGTCTTTGCCACTTTTTAGTATTTTATTCTCTCAATCGTATATTCTTATCTGGATAAAATGACAAGGCAGACAAACTCACCACATAAAAAAGAATAAGAGGCAGGACTGAAGGCTAGGGACCTAATCAATACAGACATTGGTAATATGTCAGATCTTGAGTTCAGAATGATGATTTTCAAGGTGCTTGCTAAGCTCGAAAAAGGCAAGGAAGATATTAGAGAAACCCTGTCTGTAGAAATAAAAGTCCTTTCTGGAGAAATAAAAAAAAACTAAAGTCTAACCAAGCTGAAATCAAAAAAGCTATTAATAAGGTGCAAACAATAATGGAAGCTCTTACTGCTAGGATAAATGAGGCAGAAGAGAGAATTAGTGATATAGAAGACAAAATGATGGAGAATAAAGAAGCTGAGCAAAAGAAAGACAACCACTGGACCACGAGGGGAGAATTCAAGAGTTCAGTGATACCATAAGAAGAAGCAATATTACAATAATTGGGATTCAAGAAGAAGAAGAGAGAGAGGGTGGCAGAAGGTGTATTGGCATGAATTATTGTAGAAAATTTCCCTAATATGGCAAAAGGAAAAAAAAAAACAACATCAAAATCAAGGAGGCACAGAGAATCCCCCCTCCAAATCAATAAGAATAGGTCCACAGCCTGTCATTTAGTAATAAAAGTTACAAGTCTTTGTGACAAAGAGAAAATCCTGAAAGCAGCCTGGGACAAGAAGTCTATTACATACAATGGTAAAAATATTAGATTGGCAGCAGACTTATCCACAGAGACCTGGCAGGCCAGAAAAAACTGGCATGATATATTCAGAGCACTAAGTGAGAAAAAAAAAATGCAGCCAAGAATACTATATCCAGCTAGGCTATTGCTAAAAATAGGAGAGATAAAAAGCTTCCAGGACAAACAAAAACTAAAAGAATTTGTAAACACCAAACCAGCTCTACAGGAAATATTGAAAAAGGTCCTCCAAACAATGAGAGAGCCTAAAAGTAGTAGACCAGAAAGGAATAGAGACTATATACAGTAACAGTCACCTTACAGGCAATACAATGGCATTAAATTCATATATTTTAATAGTTACCCTGAATGTAAATGGGCTAAATGCCTCAATCAAAAGACACAGGGTATCAGAAAGGAAAACAAAAAAACAAAACACAAAAAACCCAGAACCCATCAATATGCTGTCAACAAGAAACTCATTTTAGTCCCAAAGACACCTCCAGATTTAAAGTGAGGGGGTGGGAAACAATTTTCCATGCTAATGGACATCAAAAGAAACCTGGGGTGGCAAACCTTATATCAGATAAATTTTAAGCCAAAGATTATAATAAGAGATGAAGAAGGACACTATATCATACTCAAAGGGTCTGCCTAACAAGAAGATATAACAATTTTTTAAAAGATTTTATTTATTTATTTGACAGACAGAGTTCACAAGTAGGCAGAGAGGCAGGCAGAGCGAGAGGAGGAAGCAAGCTCCCTGCTGAGCAAAAAGCCCAATGCGGGGCTCAATCCCAGGACCCCCAGATCATGACCTGAGCTGAAGGCAGAGGCTTTAACCCACTGAGCCACCCAGGCACCCCTTGATCTAACAATTTTAGATATCTATGCCCCTAACATGGGAGCGGCCAACTATATAAACCAATTAATAACAAAATCAAAGAAACACATCAGCAATAATACAGTAATAGTAGGGTACTTTAACATCTCCCTCAATGAAATGGACAGATCATCCAAGCAAAAGATCAACAAGGAAATAAAGGCCTTAAATGACACACTGGACAAGATGGACATCACAGATGTATTCAGAACATTCCATCCCAAAGCAACAGAATACACATTCCTCTCTAGTACACATGGAACATTTTTCAGAATAGATCACATCCTGGGTCACAAGTCAGATCTCAACCACTACCAAAATATTGGGATCATTTCCTGCATCTTTTCAGACCACAATGCTCTGAAGCTAGAACTCAATCACAAGAGGAAATTTGGAAAGAACCCAAATACATGAAGGCTAAAAAACATCCTACTGAAGAATGAATGGGTCATTCAGAAAATAAAAGGAAAATTGAAAAAAATCATGGAAACAAATGATAATGAAGACACAACTGTTCAAAATCTGTGGGACACAGCAAAGGCAGTCCTGAGAGGAAAATATATAGCCATACAGGACTTTCTCAACAAACAAGAAAGGTCTCAAATACACAGCCTAACCCTACACCTAAAGGAGCTGGATAAAGAACAGCAAAGAAAGCCTAAATCCAGAAAAAGTAGAGAAATCATAAAGATCAGAGCAGATATCAATGAAATAGAAACCAAAAACAGACAAACAACAACAAAACAAAACAACAACAACAAAACCAATAGAACAAATCAATGAAACTAGGAGCTGGTTCGTTGAAAAAATAAGATTGATAACCCCCTGGCTAGACCAATGAAAAAGAAAATAGAAAGGACCCAAATAAATAAAATCATGAATGAAAAAGGAGAGATCACAACCAACACCAAAAGAATACAAACAATTATAACAACATATTATGAGCAACTATATGCCAGCAAATTTGACAATCTGGAGAAATGGATGCATTCCTAGGGATGTATAAACTACCAAAACTGAACAAGAAGAAATAAAAAACCTCAACAGACCCATAACCAGAAGAAGATTGAAGCAGTCATCAAAAATCTCCAAACAAACAAGAGCCCAGAGCCAGACAGCTTCCCAGGGGAATTCTGCTAACTATTTAAAGAAGATTTAATACCTATTCTTCTGAAACTGTTCCAAAAAATAGAAATGGAAGGAAAACTGCCAAACTCAGTTTATGAGTACAGAATTACCTTGGTCCCAAAACCAGACAAAGACCCCATCAAAAAACAGAATTATAGACAAATATCCTTGATGAACACAAATGCGAAAATTCTCACCAATATACTAGCCAATAGGATCCAACAGTACATTAAAAGGACTATTCACCACGACCAAGTGGGATTTATTCCTGGAATTCAAGATTGGTTCAACATCAACAAATCAGTCAATGTGATACAGTACATTAATAAAGGAAATAACAAGAACCATATGATAATCTCAATAGATGCTGAAATGCATTTGAGAAAGCATAGCATCCTTTCTTGATCAAAACTCTTCAAAGTGTAGGGATAGTGGGTACATAACTCAATATCATCAAAGTCATCTATGAAAAATCCAAAGCGAATATCATTCTCAATGGAGAAAAACTGAGAGTTTTTCCACTAAGGTCAAGGACACAGCAGGGATGTCCATTATCACCACTGCTATTCAACATAGTATAAGAAGTCCTTGCCTCCCCAATCAGACAACAACAACAACAACAACAAAATTAAAGGCATCTAAATTGGCAAAGAAGAAGTCAAACTCTCACTCTTTGCAGATGATATGATATGTGGATGATATGTGGAAAACCCAAAGGACTCCACTCCAAATCTGCTAGAACTTGTACAATAATTCAGTAAAGTGTCAGGATATAAAATCAATACACAGAAATCCGTTGCATTTCTATACAACAACAACAAGACAGCAGAAAGAAAAATTAAGGAGGAAATCGCATTTACAATTGTACCCAATGCCATATGATACCTAGAATAAACCTAACCAAAGAGGAAAATTATCTGTACTCAGAAAACTAGATAGTACTCATGAAAGAAATTGAGGAAGACACAAAGAAATAGAAAAATGGTCCATGCTCATGGATTGGAAGAACAAATATTATGAAAATGTCTATGGTACCTAGAGAAATCTATATGTTTAATGCAATCCTATCAAAATCCCATCCATTTTTTTTTTCAAAGAAATGGAACAAATAATCCTAAAATTTATATGGAACTAGAAGAGTCCTCAAATAAGCAGAGAAATGTTGAAAAAGAAAGCCAGTGTTGGTGGCATCACAATTCCAGACTTCGAGCTCTATTAAAAAGCTGTCATCATCAAGACAGTATGGTACTGGCACAAAAACAGACACATAGATCAATGGAACAGAATAGAGAGCCCAGAAATAGACCCTCAACTCTATGGTCAACTAATCTTTGACAAAGCAGGAAAGAAAGTCCCATAAAGAGAAAAGTCTCTTCAACAAATGGTGTTGGGAAAATTGGACAGCCACATGGAGAAAAATGAAACTGGACCATTTCCTTACACCACACACGAAAATAGATTCCAAATGGATGAAGGACCTCAATGTGAGAAAGGAATTCACCAAAATCCTTGAGGAGAATACAGGCAGCAACCTCTTTGACTTCAGCCACAGCAACTTCTTCCTAGAAGCACCACCAATGGCAAGGGAAAGAAGGTCAAAAATGAATTATTGGGACTTCATGAAGATTAAAACTTCTGCACAGCAAAGGAAACAGTCAACAAAACCAAAAGACAACAGACCGAATGGGAGAAGATATTTGCAAATGACGTATCAGATAAAATCTATAAAGACAATATCAAACTCAACACCTAAAGAACAAAAAATCCAATTGAGAAATGGACAGAGGACATGAACAGACATTTCTACAAAGAAGACATCCAGATGGCCAACAGACATATGAAAAAGTGTTCCACATCACTTGGCATCAGGGAAATACAAATCAAAACCACAATGAGATACCACCTCACACCAGTCAGAAAGGCTAAAATTAACAATTCAGGAAATGACAGATACTGGTGAGGATGCATAGAAAGGGGAACCCTCCTACACTGTTGGTGGGAATGCAAGCTGGTGCAACCACTCTGGAAAACAGCATGGAGTTTCCTCAAAAAGTTGAAAATAGAACTACTCTATGACCCAGAAATTCCACTTCTGGGTATTTACCCTAAGGACACAAACGTAGTGATCCAAAGGGGCACATGCACTCGAATGTTTATAGCAGCAATGTCCACAATAGTTAAAGTATGGAAAGAACTTAGATGTCCATCAACATAGGAAAGGATGAAAAAGAGTGAATATATATATATATATATATATATATATATATATATATATCACATACACACACACACAACACAACACTATGCAGCCATCAAAAGAAATGAAATCTTGCCTTTTGCAATGATGTGGATGGAACTAGAGGGTATTATGCTGAGTGAAATACGTCAATCAGAGAAAGACAGATATCATATGATCTCCCTGATATGAAGAATTTGAGAGGCAATATGGGGAGTTTGGGGGATAGGGAAGGAAAAAATGAAACAAGATGGGATTGTGAGGGAGACAAACCATAAGAGACTCTTAATCTCACAAAACAAACTGAGGGTTTCTGGGGGAGGAGGGGAGGGAGAGGGTGGTTGGTTTATGGATATTGGGGTGGGTATGTGCTATGGTGAGTGCTGTGAAGGGTGTAAACCTGACAATTCACAGACCTGTACCCCTGGGGCTAATAATACATTATATGTTAATAAAAAATAAACAGTCAAAAGAGAAAAATACTATTATTGAGATTCTAAATAGGATTGATGCAATTAACACAAAGCTGGATGATGCAGAGGAAAGAATTAGTGACTTAAAGACAAAATAATGAAAATAAATGAAGCTGAAAAAAGTGAGAAAGAAGAATTCTGTGATGTGAGCCTAGACTTAGGGAATTCAGTGACTCCAGCAAACAGAATAATATTTGTATTATAGGAGCTGCAGAAGAAGAAAGAGAAAAGGGGGTGGAAAATTTATTTGAAGAAATAATAGCTAAAAACTTCCCTAATTTTGGGAAAGAAACAGACATTCAGATCCAGGAGGCACAGAGAATTTCCATTAAAATCAATAAAGGCAGACAAATGCCAAGACATATTATAGTTAAATTTACAAAATATAGTGATAAAGAAAATATGTTAAGAGCAGCAAGACAAAAAGAATCCCTTAACTTACAATAGAAGACCCATAAGGCTAGCTGCTGATTTCTGAACAGAAACATGGCAAGCCAGAAGAGAGTGGCATGATATATTCAAAGTGTTGAATGGGAATAATGCCCAGTCAAGAATACTTTATCCAGCAAGGCTATCATTCAGAAGAGGAGAGATGAAACCCCCAAAGTCTTTAGCTTCCCCCCAAAGCTAAAGGAGTTAGCGACCACTAAGCCAAGTAATATTAAAAGGGACTCTTTGAGCAGAAATGAAAAAGCAAAAGTGACAAACACAAGAAGGAACACAGATAATCTCCAGAAACAACAACAAATCAATTAATAAATGGCACTAAGACATATCTATCTACAATTACTCTAAATGAAAATAGATTAAATATCAAAAGACATAGTGTGTCAGAATGGATTAAAACAAAACAAAACAAAATCCATCTACATGCCACCTACATGTGACTCATTTTAGACCTAAAGACACCTGCATATTGAAAGTGAGGGGATGCAGAAGAATTTATAATACAAAAGAATGTCAAAATTAAACTACAGTCTCTTCAATAAAAGGTGCTGGGAAAACTGGACAGCTATATGTAGAAGAATGAAACTCAACCATTCTCTTACACCATACACAAAGATAAACTCAAAATGGATAAAAGACCTCAACGTGAGACAGGAATCCATCAGAATCCTAGAGGAGAATATAGGCAGTAACCTCTTCGATATCAGCCACAGCAACTTCTTTCAAGATATGTCTCCAAAGGCAAAGGAAACAAAAGTGAAAATGAACTTTTGGGACTTCATCAAGATCAAAAGCTTCTGCACAGCCAAGGAAACAGTCAACAAAACAAAGAGGCAACCTACAGAATGGGAGAGGATATTTGCAAATGACAGTACAGACAAAAGGTTGATATCCAGGATCTATAAAGAACTCCTCAAACTCAACACACACAAAACAGGCAATCATATAAAAAAATGGGTAGAAGATATGAACAGACACTTCTCCAATGAAGACATACAAATGACTATCAGGCACATGAAAAAATGTTCATCATCACTAGCCATGAGGGAGATTAAAATTAAAACCACATTGAGATATCACTTTACACCAGTTAGAATGGCCAAAATTAGCAAGACAGGAAACAACATGTGTTGGAGAGGATGTGGAGAAAGGCAAACCCTCTTACACTGTTGGTGGGAATGCAAGTTGGTGCAGCCACTTTGGAAAACAGTGTGGAGATTCTTCAAGAAATTAAAAATAGAGCTTCCCTATGACCCTGCCATTATACTACTGGGTATTTACCCCAAAGATACAGATGTAGTGAAAAGAAGGGCCATCTGTACCCCAATGTTTATCGCAGCAATGGCCATGGTCACCAAAATTGAAAAAATCAAGATACCCTTCAAAGGATGAATGGTTAAGGAAGATGTGGTCCATATACACTATGGAGTATTATGCCTCCATCAGAAAGGATGAATACCCAACTTTTGTAGCAACATGGATGGGACTGGAAGAGATTATGCTGAGTGAAATAAGTCAAGCAGAGAGAGTCAATTATCATATGGTTTCACTTATTTGTGGAGCATAACGAATAGCACGGAGGACATGGGGAGTTAGAAAAGAGAAGGGAGTTGAGGGAAATTGGAAGGGGAGGTGAACTATGAGAGACTATGGACTCTGAAAATAATCTGAGGGTTTTGAAGTGGCAGGGGTTGGGAGGTTGGGGGAACCAGGTGGTGGGTATTAGAGAGGGCACAGATTGCATGGAGCACTGGGTGTGGTGCAAAAACAATGAATACTGTTATGCTGAAAATTAAAAAAATAAGAAAGAAAGAAAGAACTCGGTGTGCACAGCAGATCCTCGAAATTGGTGGGCTTGACTTCCTGGCAAATTGCTGCATTTTTCCACTTTTCTGTTCAGGACCATTAAATGCTGAGATGTGGATGCATACTGAAATAAAAGTGATTCATTGTGTTCTAAAAAAAAAGTAAAGAAAAAAGAAAACTGGAGCAATAATACTTATATCATACAAACTAGATTTTAAACTAAACACTGTAACAAGAGATGAATTAGGGCACTATATCATAATAAAGGGGACAATCCAACAAGAAAATAAAACAATTATAAATATTTATGTCCCCAACATGGGAGAAGCCAAATATATAAAACAATTAATAACAAAAATAAAGAAACTCATTGATAATAATATAATAATAGTAGAGTATTTTACCATCCCACTTACACCAATGGACAAATCATCTAAACAGAAAGTTAACAAGGAAACACTTGCTTTGAATGACAAAACGGACCAGACAGACTTAATAGATATATTTAGAAAATCTCTACCTAAAACAGCAAAACACACATTCTTTTCAAGAACACATGGGACAATCTCCAGAATAGATCACATACTAGATCATAAATCAGACTTCAAGAAGTACAAAAGATTAAGATCTATACCATGGATCTTTTCTGACCTCAATGTTATCAAATGTTATGTCAACCACAAGAAAAAAACCTGGAAATACTACAAGCACATGCAAGTTAAACAACACATTACTAAATGGTAAATGGGTCTACCAGGAAATCAAAGTAGAAATAAAAAATATATTTTGACAAAATTAATAAATTTGATAAATCCCTAGCCAGACTCATCAAAAAGATAAAAAAAGGACCATAATAAATAAAATTGCAAATGAGAAAGGAGATATAACAAACAACATTGCACAAAGTTGTGATGAGCATTGGGTGTTAGATGCAACTAATGAATCATTGAACACTACATCAAAAATTAATGATGCATTATATAGTGGCTAACTGAACATAATAAAAAAATTAAAAATAAAGGAAGTGGTAAGTAAAAAACAAAACCTAATTAAAAAAAATCTACATCACAGAGATATAAACAATTACAAGTTAATATTATGAAAATAAATGTATCAATAAATTGGACATCATGGTAGAAATGGATAAATTCCTAGACACATATAATCTATCAAAATTGAAAATGGAAGAAATAGAAAATTTGGACAGACTGGTAACCAGTGAAGATATTGAAGCAGCAATCAAAAACTTCCAACAAACAAAAGTCCAGGGCTAGATGGTTTCACAAGTGAATCTACCAAACATAGAAAGAAGGGTTAATATGTAATCTCTATCTACTCCAAAAAAATAGAAAGTGTAGGAAAACTTCCAAATCCATTCAATAATGCTAACATTTTTCCCCAATACCAAAACAGATAAAACCATTAAAAAAGAGAAGTACAGGCCAGTATACCTGATGAATATGGAAGAAAAAACTCACACACACACACACAAAATACTAGCAAAATGAAACCAACACTATATTAAAAGAATCATTCACTATGATCATGTGAGATTATTCCTGGGCTTCAAGTGTGGCTCAATATTTACAAAGCAATCAACATGATATACCACATGAATAAAAGAAAAAAAAAATAAGGACAATACCATCGTTTCAATAGATGCAGAGAAAGAATTTGACAAAGTACATCATCCATTCATGGTAAAAACTCTCAAGACTGTAGTTTTAGAGGGAATGCACCTGAACATAATAAAGGCCATTATGAAAAATCCACAGCTACTTTCATCTTCAGTGGGGAAAAGCTGAGAGCTTTTCATCTATGGTCAAGAAGAAGATAGGGATGTCCACTCTTACCATGTTATTAACCATAGTATAGTAATTCCTAACCACAGTAATGAGATAACAATAAAGATATAAAATGCATCCAAATTGGCAAGGAAAAAGTGAAACTTTCACTAATTTCAGATGACATGATTCCCTATGTAGAAAGTCTGAAACACTCCATCAAGAAATTACTAGAACTGATACATGAATTCAGCAAGCTACAGGATACAAAATCAACCTACAGAAACCTGTTGCATTTCTATACATAAGTATTGAAGAAGCAGAAAGAGAAATCAAGGAATCAATCCCATTCACAATTGTATTTAAAACTGTAAGATATCTAGGAATAATCCTAACCAAAGAGGTAAAAGACCTATACTCTGAAAACTATAGAACACTAATGAAAGAAATTGAAGATGACAAAAAGAAATGAAAACACATTCCATGCTCATGGATTGTAACAACAAATAGTATAAACAATGCCAATATTGCCTAAAGCAATCTACACATTTAAAGCAATCCCTATCAAAATACCAACAGCATTTTTTTACAGAGGTAGAAAAAAAAATCCCAAAATTTGTATGGGGCCGCAAAAAAAACTATGATAGCCAAAGCAATCTTGCGAAAGAAAAGCAAAACTAGAGGGATCACAGTTCCAGACTTCATGTTATATTACAAAGCTGTAGTCATCAAGAAAGTTTGGTAGTGGCACAAAAGTAGACACATAGATCAATAGAACAGAATAGAAAACCCAAAAATGAACCCCCAACTCTATGGACAATTAATCTTTAACAAAGCAAGAAAGAATATCCAATGGAGGGGATCTCCTCAACAAATGGTTTTGGGAACACTGGGTAGCAACAGGCAAAAGAATGAAACTAGACTCCTTTCTTGCATCATATATAAAAATAAATTCAAAATGGATGGAAGACTTAAATGTGAGACAGGAAACCATTAAAATCCTAGAGGAAAAACACTGGCAGTATCTACTTTGGCGTTGGCCTTAGCAACAATTTACTAGACATGTCTCCTAAAGTAAGGGAAACAAAGGCAAACATAAACTATTGGGAGTACATCTAAATAAAAACCTTCTGCACATCAAGGGAAACAATCACTGAAACTAAAAAACAACCTATGGAATGAGAGAAGATTTTTTCAAATGACATATCTGATAAAGGGTTAGTCCAAAATATATAAAAAACTTAAAAAAAACCTCAACTACCCCAAAACAAATAATACAATTGCAAATAAGAAGAAGACATGAATAAATATTTTTCCATGAAGATCTATAGATGGTGCACAGATACATGAAAAGCTGCTGAACATCACACATAATCAGGGAATTACAAATAAAAACCACAATGAGATATTACCTCACACCTATCACAATGGCAAAAGTCCATAAGACAAAAATCAACAATTGTTGGCAAGGATGTGGAGAAAGGGGAACCCTCTTACACTGTTGGTGGGAATGCAAACTGGTGTAACCAGTGTAGAACAGTATGGAGGTTCTTCAAAACTTTAAAAATAGAACTACCTTAAAATGCAGCAATTGCCCTACTAGGCATTTACCCCCAAAATACAACAATACTAATTTGAAGGGATACATGCACCCTGATGTTTATAGCAGCATTATTTGCAATAGCCTAATTATGAAAGAGCTCAAATGTCCATTGACTGATGAATATATATATATAATGGAATATTAATCAGTTATTAAAATGACTAAAATCTTGTCATTTGCAAGGAAGTAAATGGAGCTACAAAATACTATGCTAAGTTAAACAAGTCAGAGAAAGAGCATATGGCTTCACTTCTATGTGGAATTTAGTAAAGAAAACAAAGAACCATAGAGGGAAAAAAAGGGAGGCAAGGTAAGAAACAGACTCAGTTATAGAGAACAAACTGATGATTGCCAAAGGGGAGCTGGGTGGTGGGATTGGTTGGGTGGGTGATGGGTATTAAAGAGGGTACAAATTGCGATGAGCAGGGTGTTATATGTAAGTGATAATCACTACATTCTACTCCTGAAACCAGTATTACACTATATTATACTAACTAGAATTTTTTAAAAAAACTTGAAACATAAAAATAAATAAATGAACAAATAAATAGGAAAAGAAATAAAAAAGAATTCTCCATTTCTTATTGCAACAAATAATTTTGGAACAGAGTGGATTGTCTGAACTTTATGAATAGTATGATCATAGTCTTATTGTGCTAATCTTTCTCTGATATAAATGTAATATGTCAATCCCATTTTGCATATTTATGTATATAAATTTGTATATGTATATAAATTTGTACATAAATATACCCAAATACAAACATGTAATATCTATATCTGGACAGAAAATAGACATTAACGTTGTAGAGCTGGCTTAGTTCTAATGCCAGGTCCAATCTTCATTAATGTCATAAACCATTGCAGAGATAATGAACAGCGAAGTCTTACTTTCAAATATACATTGCAGTGATATATGAAAGCAGACCCCAGAAACGAAATTTGAAAAAGTTTCAAAAAACATCTAAAGACATAATATAAATTCACTCAGAAATTGTAATTAGAGATTGTGATCAAATGAGGGAACTTAATTTGTCAGGTTGTCCTTGTATTTGAAAGGTTAATAATTACTTTAGACCTAAAGCAATTCAATATCTCATTCTCGATTTTGTTTCTTCTGATTTTTAAAAATTGTTCATTCTAAATCTCATTTTCTTGCTTCTCAAATTTAATTAATAAGAATATATAGTCTACTGATAGTTATCTTTCTTCAATTTAGGAAAAATCAAAATGTACCTCAATATCATATACTCTTACATCTATTGGCAACATTCTTTGGGTTTATATTATAGCACAAGCTGCACATGTATAACAGCTGTATATTGTCCCTACCATCCCCAAAAGCAAGCAATTACATGCATCCAAGGTCTTTTCCAGAAAATATATTCCCAGGATGGTTGGAAAAATTGTGCCTGACTGCAATGTCTTTAGGAATTATCAGTTGTCATAGTTAAATTTCAAAGTAACAGTTTAGTTTTTATTGTCTTACTCTTTGTCATAGGCAGGAGTAAAAGAGTATACCAAAACACCCTCTAAACATAATTTTACGAAAAAATATTCATGGCAATTCTATAGAATGTTTTCTAGGTCTCATTTTGATGTTAAAAATATTCAGGGATTGTTTGTTGAGTGAAAAGTAGATTTGCAAGGCCAGGAGCATTGCAACAATTTAATGTTTCTGTACTCTGAATGATTATATTATACATACAAAAAAAAACCCTAAAAATTTTGGAACGGCTTGAGATTTTTATTTGAAAAACAGTTTTTAGCCCTGTGGAATGGAACCATCTTTCAGGAGATTATAAAACTGCTGAAAAATAGCATTATTAAGTCATCATGAAGAGTACTCAAAAGCCCAATGTGGGGGTTGCCTGGGTGGCTCGTTAAGCATCTGCCTTCAGCTCAGGTCATGATCCCAGGGTCCTGGGATTGAGCCAGGGAGCCTGCCTCTCCCTCTCTCACTACCCCTGCTTGTGTTCCCTCTCTCTCTCTCTCTCTCTCTCTCTCTCGTCAAATAAATAAATAAATAAATCTTAAAAAAAAGAAAACCCAATGGGGCGGGAGAATTCTGAAGCTATACAAAAATCAAATTTGACTCTCAAGTCTCAATTTACCAAGAAAGTTAATGAATTCTATAATAGTTTAAATGAATAAGGCCATGTCATTTATCTATTTATTTATAAATTTTACATACATGCCCATGTCAGACAATGATAGACACTAAGGATTTTGGTACCATTACAATTCACAGTATTGGAAAGGAGTTTCAATCTGCTATCTCTAATTAAAGTGCATACTATAAAAAATCTAGCCACAATTATATCTTTTTAAAATAAAATAATTTAATTACTCTCTACACACATATTTTATAAAGCAAAGACACCTTATTTGATGTAAGAGCCTTTGCTAAAACTTTGCCTTTGAAAAAATGTTCCTTTTATTTGCAGTGTCAGAGGATATCCATGAATCCTAAATTCTCTTCCATAGTTTCCTGCCCATAATAAAAGCAAAATAAATAATAAAAAATAAATAACAGCTGTAGATGTGTGGATTAATAAATATTCAAGTTACTACAGAAACACTTGAATCTGTAGTGCTTAGCAGAATTACTGTTGGGTAAAATGGTAGCAGCCTTTGATAATTTCCTGATGCTTACATATAATCCAATGACACCATGTCACGTAGATTTAGTACTGCAACAAGCAATTTTGTAGATCTAATTCAAAGGTTAGAAGTTTAAATCAATTGGCCAAAGTCATATGTAAAAAATTATCAGTGCTTACATTTCTAACACGTGTGGATGCTTATTGCTTCATCTCTCTCCACTGATTTAATGAAGAATAAAGAAAAATTCAGAACTGAAGAATGTGATCTATGAAACCCTTGTAGTAATGACATTAAGATGGCTTACTATACATACATGTAAAACAGGAGATGAGTAAATCTGAAGTTAAGTGTTCTGTGATATTGTCTAAAATGTTAAAGTGCAAAACTGCACTTATTTGCCAAACTGTGTTTTGTTTTTTACAGTCATTGGAATAGACTCATTCAATCCCTATCTCTGCATTTGATAAAAAAAAGAACTAAACCATTTGGTTATCAGAAACACCTTGTGTACACAGCAGTAGTAGGACAGAGGAGCTTTGTTATCTGGTGAATTTGAGACAATCTCTAAGATTCATTCAGCTAAACTTATGCAACTTGTGTTCAACATAAAATTTTATAAACTATATATATATATATATATATATATATATCTGCCTTTTCAGATAAGATGTGCCAAAACAAGGCCACATACAGAATGATAATGATGCAGAACTTTATGGAGTGAAAAGGCACATCTTAAAACTTGCATATAGTTAGAATAGATGGAATGTTCAAATTATAAGCAAATGGAAACACATTCTTAAATATAGAGCTATTATTCAAAATCAGCTTTGTTGGGGTCCCTTCAAATACATATCTCTGCTATAATTTGGTGTTCCAGGGTACTATGTATATATATATATATATATATATATATATATATATATATATATAATGAATATATTATAGAAATACTGTACTAAAAATTATTAAAAGTAAACTTTGCTAATTTTTTAACTAAAACACATCCATTTATTGAAGTTAAAAAATGGTAATGCAGTTTTGGTGAGAAAAAAATGTCATTTGAAAACCAGCATGGGGTTGTCACCTGGGTGGCTCAGTCTGTTGAGTGTCCAACTCCTGATTTTGGCTTAGGTCATGATCTCAGAGTTTGGATATTGAGCCCCACGTTGAGCTCTGAGATGGGTATGGAGCCGGCTTACTATTTTCTCTCTTTCCCTTTTCTTTTGTCCCCTCCTCCTCTTTCCCTCATAAATAAATAAATGAATAAATATCAACATTGGGTTTAAATGGTCTTTTTGTTGCATCAAACATCTTATAAACAATATGGAATTTTAAATGGGAAACAAAAAGCTTCATCTTTATTGTAGCCTATAGCTTTGCTTTTTTAAAATTAAAGCATCTTAAAACATTTTAAAATTAAAACATCTTAAAATGTTTTTACCTGGCTCAAATTAATATGTAGTAATCTCTTAATAGTATTCCCTTATTTTTGTAATAAACTAATAAATCATATTCCAATTTGATCTAACAGTCAAGCTGTGGGTCCATATTAATATGGCCTACAATTTCCAATGTTAATACTTTGGTAAATAGAATAAATAATGAAAAATTGGATCTAGGATAAAAAGATCTATGTAATATTCAAATTACGGATTACCAATGAAATCTTGCATGCCATTCATATCAAATTTCTATTAATTCAATATAGTTGTTTGAGAAGTGTTATGAAAAATGGACCAAGTTAAGTCAGTGTAGTTTTCTACTATCCACCAAATCCCCCCTCTTTGAATAATAACTGTAATAATTCTGTACAGCATGGTAATGTATACAGACAGAAACAGAATGATGATGTCCCATCCCCAGGTAAAATTAATGATAGAATAATAATGAATAAAAATATATATTATACATTTAGATCATTCTTTTATCTTCATTTATGTACCCATCAACCTTTTCTCTGTAAGTGTAAAGGCAAAATACATATTTATTAAGACAGCTTCATTTCATGTAAATCTTCTTGGGTATCTCTTAAATTTAATGCTAAGGGAGGAGATGAATCACAAGCTATGTATATCCTAACACTAAATAAATATTTTTGGAAAACCAGACTTGATAGCACAGAGTTGATTGCTTTTATAAACCTGGTTCATGAGGGAGTTAAGAGGAGTATAAATTCACAGGAAAAACAATTTGGAAAAAATGACATTTGTTCTATAAACTTATATGTAAGGTTTTTTTTTAACTTCTCAATATTTTTCTCTTTTCATGAGTGGGTGTTTTTAACACAATAAAATGTATGGAAAGAAGTTCATTTAAAGATTAGAAAAATAAAATAAAGATTAGGAAAAAGTGCTAAAAAAGATATAGTTTATTTTTTTATATACTGTTTATATCACTCACTGTTCTTGGGTAAATTATATAAAAGTTTTGAAAAATATCTTTTTTAGTGTGTCCCTCTTAAATAATATGTACAAGTAGTGAAGTGTAATACAAATAACCTAACTTAAAGATAACCATACTATATATAATACAGCATAATTTTAAAAAAATGTTGTAAAAAGAAAACAAGTAATGCATTTAAACAGATATTAAATTTAAAATCTACTTAGATGGGGGCCTGGGTGGCTCAGTCATTAAGCCTCTGCCTTCAGCTCAAGTCATGATCCCAGGGTTCTGGGATCAAGCCCTGCATCAGGCTCCCTGCTCAGCAGGAAGCCTGTTTCTCCCTTTCCCACTCCCCCTGCTTGTGTTCCCTCTCTCATTGTGTCTTCTTTCAAATAAATAAATAAAATCTAATAAATAAATAAATAAAATCAGCTAGAGGCTTAACTAAAAATTAATAATGATAAAAATATTTTGGAATAATTGAACTCAACTCCTCCTGTTTATTAGATGCATGTGTACAATGAGTATATAAATGTACATATATATACACCAGTCACACACATATGGATGCACACTTACATAGTTTTTTTTCTGTACACACATATACATTGTTCTATGCATTTTGAAATTCTATTTTTGAAGACATATTTAGAAATGTTAAAAATAGTTTGTATTTATAGTTTGTATCTTAAAAGTTCTTTTCTTTTCAGTATATATTAGGTCAGTATGTATTAATCCTGGATATTAATTTTTTCACATTTTTCTCCCCAAAGTCAATGAAAATATGAAAGGAATAGAAGGGCATGGATAGTCTATAATTTTAAATCCTTTCTTAAAAAGTGATCCTATAAATGCAGTAGGTATCAACAAATAATGATAGCTATAAGGAGGAATGATATAGATAAATTGTCCTACTTTGTTAATAGATCATAGACACTTTAATAGCATTTTATTTTATTTTTAAAGATTTATTTATTTGAGAGAGAGGGAGCACATGAGCAGGGGGAAGGGCAGAGGGAAAAGGAAAGAAAGGATCTCCAGCAGACTCCCCACTGAGCATGGACCTCCCCCCCCAATGTGAGCTCCAGGCAAGGCTCCATCTCATGACCCTGAGATCATGACCTGAGCTAAAATCAAGAGTAAGATGCTTGATTGACTGAGCCACCCAGGTACCCCAATACCCAATAGGTATATATCATATTCCTTGTTGAGTCATGCTACAATAAATGTTAGTTTGTACATTGTGTTAATTATTAACAATCAATTAACTGTAAGTTTGTGAAATGACCCTCACAGCCACAGTGCATAGATGACCTTTCTGATAAAGGTTTCTTATTCTTGTCTCATAGATAAAGAGTTCATAGGAACAGCTACAGGTTTTTTTTTTTTGACTAAGGTACATGTACCTGCAACTACAGTCATCCTGATGAAAGCTTTTTTTTTAAAAAAAGTAAAATTGACTTTGTTTATAAAAAGTACCAAATATTATCTGTAGATGATCTTGATGTCACCAATTTACAAAAGGAGAAAAAAAAAAACAAGCTGAATTTTCATGAAAAAAAAATTGCTCTATCTACATTATCAATCAAAGAGGAAAGATGAAAATAATCTTTATGTAAATGCATTTTCAAGGGCATACTGCCATTAACTCTTAGACAAAATATTTGTATCCAGATTGATCATTCTACTCTGTCCAGTGAAGAAATTAATGTTGATGATAGGCATTACCCTAAGTTTTCAGTTTGTACACTGAATCATGTAAGAAAATTGGAATCTCAGAATATTTTTTGTACATAAATGGTGTTAAATACATTATTCATATGATTAAAAACTAATTAGATTAATATTAAACTAGATATTTATATCTGATTATAATACTAAAAATGATTGTCCATTACTTATTATAATTATAGTAAGTGCTCATTTAATTTCAGGGTTCTGATACATTGGCAGTTCTTTAAGCCAAGATTAGTGTAAAAGCTAACAGAGTGTGCTTTGATATTCTAGACCCATTCAATATTCAGTTTATTATATGCCACATTTGATAGTATATTTGCAATGCACATTTTAAGGAATACTTCCCAAGTGCCAATAGTGCAACAATTTATGGAAATGAAAATAGATTATGATGTTAAAATGAAACTGAAGGTATGTCAGTTTTTATAACATGGCATGCCACTAAAAATCCATTCCAAAACATTACACTAAGTGAAAGAAGTCAGTAACAAAAGCTCACTACATATGTAATTCATTTATATGAAATTAAATATAGGGAGTTTATTGAAACAGAAAGTAAATTAGTAGTGCCCTGCAGATGGATGAGGGGATGGAAGGGTTACTGCTAATGGTTATTCTGTTTCTTTTGGGAGCGAAGAACACATTCTAAAATTGTGATGATGGTTGCACAACTCTATGAATATAATAACCATTGGACATTACACTAAATGGGTAAACTGTGTGGTGTGTGATTTATACCACAATAAATCTGTTACTAAAAAAAGACTTCATATACTCAAGCATATATGGAAATGTTTTATAAGATGACTGTATTCTTCATTGCCTGCTGAAACTAAGGACTACATAATTTGCAAACATGAAAGTCTTCTGAATTTGATGTTTGCTGCTGCAGACAGATATTCTTTAACCTGAATTGCAAATTCTCCAAGGTGATTTTTTAAAAGGACCAAAAAAAAAAGAAAATGTTTCCTTTATTCTACAGTTTAACAAAAGTCAATCTTTTATTGTATAATTACACTTTATATACACACACATGCACTAGTATTGTGTGTGTACATAGATGTCCATATATATATTTGCTTATCATATAAGAAAATAGACAAGTACAAGGAAGATAAAAAACTATTAAAATATCCACTTTTCTGTTATGAAAGTAAACATTTTTAGGAAAAATGAAAATAGAAATCTATTCCTCATGCCACAAGTTATTAATATAGCAGATAAAGGGATCCTGGTTTAACAAGGAAATGAACTGATAACATTCCTTTGCTCAAAAACAATCTACAGGTTTCTTCCTTCACTCTGTTAAAAAACTGAAGTCTCTAAAATGACCTGCAAGGCTCTATAACAGGGATAGGTTAGCAAACAGTTTTTGTAAAGAGGCAGACTGAATATTTCAGGCTTACCAGGGCTCTAAGGTACATGTTACAGCTGCTCATTTTTGCCCCAGTGGGAACAAAAGCAGCCTCAGGCAGTACATAAGTGAGTGAATATGACTGTATGCCATACAAGTTTATTTATGGAACTGAAATTTGAATCTCTTAAGATTTTCATGTGTAAAGTAATGTTATTTCTCTCTCTCTCTCTTTTTTTTCTCTCTTTCTTTCTTTCTTTCTTTCTTTCTTTCTTTCTTTCTTTCTTTCTTTCTT